>NC_059385.1:37915000-38055000 GCF_019703515.2 Myxocyprinus asiaticus
GTAACATCTTTACATGTAGATAAGTGTAAATGCCCACTGCTGTGACTGGGTAACATATTTGCATGTAGATAAATGTAAATGCCCACTGCTGTGATTGGGTAACATCTTTGCATGTGAATAAGTGTAAACACCCAATGCTGTGATTGGGTAACATCTTTGCATGTGGAATAAGTGTAAATGCCCACTGCTGTGATTGGGTAACATCTTTGCATGTGAATAAGTGTAAACGCCCAATGCTGTGATTGGGTAACATCTTTGCATGTGGAATAAGTGTAAATGCCCACTGCTGTGATTGGGTAACATCTTTGCATGTGGATAAGTGTAAACGCCCACTGATGTGATTGGGTAACATCTTTGCATGTGGAATAAGTGTAAACACCCGCAAAAAGAGAGGCACACACGGAATGTCTTTCTAAAGACACGTCTTTTTAAAGATGCCTTTCCGTTTGTGTGTTATTCCTGGTTGCGGTTGTTATCCCTCACCTTCTGACGGTCACGATCGCTGTCTTTCGTGTCTGGGCACTACCAACGCGGAGACAGCATTCATGGATGGATCATGTACTCATTGCGAGAACATGACCATGGCAACGTTGTGGTCGCGGCTTGCCTTCGTAAGAAAGCAAGCCACCCCAGCAGCTCCCCGCCTCGGTCCTTCTACCTACGGGTATGAGGCCAGCGTGGCTAGCACTGGGGGCGATTTGGGGACCCCAATGTGACCACTTCCACCGGGTATCCCCCCCGGACCTCCCATTCCCCAGCATGCTCGTCTGCCCCGATCAGGCTTCCGGATGAGTCCGCCGGCTCATCTAACGGCGAGTTCGACCTCTTGTTCGGAGCCCGCGAAGGTGATGAGCTCTCGAGCACAGCATTGGAGAGCGGGCTAGTCCAGTTGGACGTGGAAGCCTCAGCTGGGCTCCCCCCCTCGGTTACGGTCGCCCAGTCACAGGCTGATGCGGAGATGATGGACATGCTTTCCCGGGCAGCCACGAGTGTCAGGCTAGAGTGGAACTCTCCACTCTCCCCTGAACCCTCGCGGCTGGATTATTGCTCACAGCAATGCCCAGCCCCAGTTCCTTTCTTCCCGGAAGTGCATGAGGAGCTGAAAAGATCATGGGAGGCACCTTTTACTGCCCGGTCCCGATCTTTCAGCTCCCCCGCCCTCACTACCCTCGATGGGGGGGGGGGGGGGGCAAGGGCTCTTCGGTGATCCCCCCGGTGGATAAGGCGCTCGCGGTGCACCTATGCCTGCAGAGCGCCGCCACCTGGCACAGGCACCCAAAACTCCCGTCCAAGGCCTGTAGGTTTACGTCGTCCCTGACGGCCAAAGCCTACGGTGCCGCTGGACAAGCTGCCTCTGCCCTGCACGCCATGGCTCTCCTGCAAGTCCACCAAGCCAAGGCATTAAAGGAACTGCTCGAGGGTAGTAGCAGACTCAAGTGTGGCAGATACATGGCATGGAGCAGGCCGAGGCATAGCTGTGACATGGCATGGAGCAGGCCGAGGTGTGGCTGTGACATGGCATGGAGCAGAGTCAGGTGTGGCTGATACATGGCATGGAGCAGACTCAGGTGTGGCTGATACATGGCATGAAGTAGACTCAGGATCCGGGGCAGAAGGTGGTGCAAGCTCTGTGACCATGACGTGGGACGCTGGCTCGTCGACCATGATGTGGGACGCTGGCTTGTCGGCCATGACGTGGGACGCTGTCTCTTCGGCCATGACGTGGGATGCTGGCTCGTTGACCATGACGTGGGATGCTGGCTCGTCGGCCAATAACGCGGGACGCTGGCTTGGCGGCCATGATGCGGGACGCTGACTCGGCGGCCATGAAGCGGAACACCTGGCTCTGTGGCCATGACGCGGGACACTGGCTCTTCGGCCATGACGTGGCACGCTGGCTCGTCGACCATGACGAGGGATGCTGGCTCGTCGGCCAATAACGTGGGATGCTGGCTTGTCGGCCAATAACGCGGGACACTGGCTTGGCGGCCATGACGCGGGACACTGGCTCTTCGGCCATGACGTGGGACGCTGGCTCATCGACCATGATGAGGGATGCTGGCTCGTCGGCCAATAACATGGGGCGCTTGCTCGGCGGCCATGACGCGGAACACCTGGCTCTTCAGCCATGACGCGGGACACTGGCTCTTCGGCCATGACGTGGGACGCTGGCTCATCGACCATGATGAGGGATGCTGGCTCGTCGGCCAATAACATGGGGCGCTTGCTCGGCGGCCATGATGCAGAACACCTGGCTCTTCGGCCATGACGTGGGACGCTGGCTCGTCGACCATGACGAGGGATGCTGGCTCGTCGGCCAATAACGTGGGGCGCTGGCTCAGCGGCCATGACGCAGAACACCTGGCTCTTCGGCCATGACATGGGACGCTGGCTCGTTGGCCAATAACGTGGGACGCTGGCTCGGCGGCCATGACGTGGAATACCTGGCTCTTCGGCCATGACGCGGGACGCTGGCTCGTTGACCATAACGTGGGACGCTGGCTTGTTGGCCAGTAATGTGGGACGCTGGCTCAGCAGCCATGACGTGGGACGCTGACTCGGCGGCCATGACGAGGAACCCTGGCTTGGCGGCCATGACGTGGGACGCTGGCTCGTCGGCCAATAACGTGGGACGCTGGCTCGGCGGCCATGACGTGGGATGCTGACTCGGCGGCCATGACGGGGATTCCTGGCTCGGCGGCCATGACTCGGAACCCTGGCTCGGCGGCCATGACGCGGAACACCTGGCTCTTCGACCATGACGTGGGACGCTGGCTCGTCGACCATGACGAGGGACGCTGGCTCGTCGGCCAATAATGTAGGATGCTAGCTTGGCGGCCATGATGCGGAACACCTGGCTCTTCGGCCATGATGCGGGACGCTGGCTCTTCGGCCATGACGTGGGACGCTGGCTCGTTGGCCTATAATGCGGGACGCTGGCTCGGCGGCCATGACGCGGAACACCTGGCTCTTCGGCTGGCACGTCCGCCACGATGCGGGATGCTGGCTCTTCGGCCATGACGCAGGACACTGGCTCTTCGGCCATGACGTGGGACGCTGGCTCGTCGACCATGACGAGGGACGCTGGCTCGTCGGCCAATAATGTAGGATGCTAGCTTGGCGGCCATGATGCGGAACACCTGGCTCTTCGGCCATGATGCGGGACGCTGGCTCTTCGGCCATGACGTGGGATGCTGGCTCGTTGGCCTATAATGCGGGACGCTGGCTCGGCGGCCATGACGCGGAACACCTGGCTCTTCGGCCATGATGCGGGATGCTGGATCTTCAGCCATGATGTGGGACGCCGGCTCGTCGACCATAATGTGGGACGCTGGCTCGTCGGCCAATAACGTGGGATGCTGGCTCGGCGGCCATGACGTGGGACGCTGACTTGGCGGCCATGACAGGGAACCCTGGCTCGTCGGCCAATAACATGGGATGCTGGCTCGGTGGCCTTGACGTGTGATGCTGACTCGGCGGCCATGATGGGGAACCCTGACTCAGTGGCCATGACGGGGAACCCTGGCTTGGCGGCCATGACGTGGGATGCTGACTCGGCGGCCATGACGGGGATCCCTGGCTTGGCGGGCATGATGCGGAACCCTGGCTCAGCGGCCATGACGCGGAACACCTGGCTCTTCAACCATGACGCGGGACGCTGGCTCTTCGACCATGATGCGGGACGCTGGCTCATCAACCATGACGCGGGACGCTGGCTCGGCGGCCATGACGTGGGACGCTGACTCGGCGGCCATGACGGGGAACCCTGGCTCAGCGGCCATGACGCGGAACACCTGGCTCTTCGACAAGGATGCGGGATGCTGGCTCGTCGACCATGACACGGAACGCTGGCTTGTCAGCCAATAACGTAGGATGCTGACCCGGCGGCCATGACGTGGAACACCTGGCTCTTCGACCATGACGCGGGACGCTGGCTTGTCGACCATGATGTGGGACGCTGGCTCGGCGGCCATGACATGGACGCTGGCTCGGCGGCCATGACGTGGGACACTGTCTCGGCGGCCAATAATGTGGGACGCTGGCTCGTCGGCCATGACGGGGAACCCTGGCTTGGCGGCCATGACGCGGAATACCTGGTTCTTCGACCATGACGTGGGACACTGGCTCGGTGGCCATAATGTGGGATGTTGGCTCGGCAGCCATGTGGGTGGATGGCTCTGACATGGCAGTCACTGTAGGAGTGCATAGTTCCTCCTCAGCCACTCCTACAGTGAAAGATGAACTGCTCATTTGTAGGGCCAAATCAATGAACTGAGCCAGATTGAGGGCAATTCGACCATCAGGCATCAGGGAGGTGACCGGCTCATTCAGCCCAAAACAGAAAAAGACCTTGAGGGCAATATCATTAAAGGAGACCTATTATGCCCCTTTTTACAAGATGTAATATAAGTCTCAGGTGTCCCCAGAATGTGTCTGTGAAATTTCAGCTCAAAATACCCCACGGATGATTTATTATACCATGTTGTAAATGCCTCTTTTTGGGTGGAATCAAAAACACGCTGTTTTCGTGTGTGTCTCTTTAAATGCAAATGAGCTGCTGCTCCCCGCCCCCTTTCCGGAAGAGGAATGTGCCTTTACAGCTTATGCTTCGGATACTATAGCATCAACAAATCAGAACCAATATGACTGACACCGTAAATACCGGAGTTCAGCCATATATGTATGAGCAACTGTAAACGACGCAAAACATATGCATTTTGAGTTTGTGATAGTGTTTCTTATGTTGAAAATCACTTCCTGCCCTCTAACGCAGTGACGTCAAATCATGTGCAAACAAGCTATAACGACATAGCTCTGGTCTCCATGAATACAATCAGAGATAATTGTAACTTTAGCTGCACTAGCCGTGGAATCAGCTAACAAGCATATTCGGAAAGGCGATTTGCAAACATTAACAAAATATAAAGTGCAATACTTACATCTTCAGGATATAAAGCTGGAACATGGACAGTTGGTACTGATCCATGCTTGAGAGTCAATTTCTTTTTTAAATCCTGCTTTATATTGACCCTCGTTCACAAAGCAGTCCGGTGTAAAATGATTTGAACAAACATACATGAATTTTGGCATGTTTTGGGGCACATTTCACATTCACTACGTCTTCAGTGGCTCTGATGCCGGGAGTACATGAAGACTCTTATGTTCACTTTTACAGCCTACAACAGAACACCTATGACGCTTACTAAGTTGCGACATTATTCTTCTCACTGTAGCTGCTCCAGCACAGAAAAAAATTACGGACTGTGTGTCGACTCAGG
Source organism: Myxocyprinus asiaticus (assembly GCF_019703515.2). Classification (NCBI taxonomy): domain Eukaryota; kingdom Metazoa; phylum Chordata; class Actinopteri; order Cypriniformes; family Catostomidae; genus Myxocyprinus; species Myxocyprinus asiaticus. The sequence goes on from NC_059385.1 coordinate 37,920,280, forward strand.
GGAGGATCTATGATAATAGGGTGGAGTCCGTCACCAGCCGTGGGCGTGGCCTGCTCTAAAGTGACGTCACTTTAGAGTGGATACAAAAACCAGTCATTTTGAGACACTGTTTTTGATTAATAGAAATATAAGAAAGAGGAGTGGGTGGACTTTTAACATTGTAGGGTGGTTGTGTACACACACTGCCGACTCACATTTATGTTCAAACACAATGTAAAAGTGAATTTTGCATAATAGGTCCCCATTAAAGTTGACCCTGCAGGCCAGAGTGCAGAAGTCCTCTACATATTCCTCCAGGGGACGATTCCCCTGACGTAGGCGTAGGAGCTGAACTGCTGGGTTCATAGTCGATCAGGTATTCTGCTAACGATGCTGGCAATGACAGGCAGACGATGATGATGTGAAGAACCCAAGTGCAGTGTTTATTTACAGTGGCGTCCAAACGTGAAACATAACAAATCATAAAATGAACTTTATCCTTGACGTGACTTGATGTGACATGACATGAAACCACATGACATGAACAGGAACTAAACTTTCAAAATAAAGGGCATGAACACAAAACATGAACAAAACACATAAACGTGACAGGACTAGAATTCCCAAATTTAATAAATTATTATAAAGCTGCCCAAATTCAACCTATACTGATTTGGATGAACGAAGAATCTAAAGTGAAATGGAAGAAGATGGAAATTTATCAAATGGGGGAAACTATTAGTATATCCCTGTTCCAACCCAAACAAAGCATCAAATTTATATCAGTAGATCATATCTGTATTAATAGTACTTTTAGAATTTGGTTATAAAAATAGTAAAATTAAGAAAAATATAGTTAATTTATAAGAAATTGCTAAAGATCCTGATTTCATGGCAAATAGATTAGATAATACGTAGAAGTTTTGGGCAGATAGAGGTCTGAAAAGATATCAGGAACTGTTCACTGATAAAGGAATGGATACTTTTTCAAACCTAGCAAAAAATATGAGCTTCCAAATTCACAGTTTTTTTTAATTATCTACAGGTAAGAAGATATTTATTAACAAAAGTTAAAGAAAAAGAAATAAAAAAAGGAAATGCATCTATTAATAAATTATATAATTGATACATACAATGCAACTAATCCAATACAAATTTTAGGAATTTTAAAGAGTGCACTTGAAAGAGATATACAGGACACTCTGAATAAAATTATATGCAGGTGGGAGGATGAATTAAAGCTAAAAAATAAAAATGCATTCCATACTACTCAATCCAGTGTTTGGAGGGAATATGCTTGGAAGATACAAATGAGATTGTTTATAACACCTGTAAATACAATAGCTGGTAAAAGGGGATTGTTGGAGAAATTGCTTAAACCACCAGAACCCCCACAATTTCAAAGATGGAGAGAAATTATTTCAGAAATATACCAAATGGAGAAAATAACATTTATAAATAATAATAAAAGTCTGGAATGTGAACATAAATGGGATTTACTTAAAATATTATAAATTAATTTTGATTGATTATTTCCTTCAGATTCTTGTTTTTTTTTTTTTTTTTTTTTAACAAAATTAGTTAAAATATGAGGTATAGTGTCCTATCTCATTTAATATTAAAAAAGGAGGTGATGCCTTAACTTTTTTCCAATTTATTTGAAATAAAATATAACGTGTAAATGAATGAATTACATGTTATTTATAGAATATGTTGTGATGGTTATTTGATATGGTTATTCAAAATAACATACTGTTTTTTACTTCTCTTTATTTATGAACAATTTGTACATTGTCTTTAGTAAACAAAAAATGTAAAAAATAAAAAGCATAAAAAAGGGTTCTGTTGATTAATTAAAAATTGAGCATTTGGAATACTGTATGCAAAAAAAAAATTATGCAATTATAAGACGTATTTGTTCTTTTTTATAAAAGACATATTTTTTGTCCTGCTTATATTGCTTATTGCTTATATTATTCTAACTTCAAGTAAAATACTGTATGTTCATCTCCATGAAAGAAAGAAGGGGTTTGGGTTTGGGTGGCATTCACCCCTCTCTATAGCAATCTTGAGATTTTAATATTTTAAAAACGATTATTTTTTGCATGAATTATATTAATCCATCTTACTGGCTGTTTTATAGATAGCCGAATATATTATGTTTATATTTTCAAAGATATGTTTTGCTATGGCTAAAGAAGGTAAATGAAAAGCAATTAAATTTTAAATAAAATACAACACTATCTGCTGAAAATCTACATTTAGATTCTCAAATAAACAATTTATCATTAAGAGTTGATTTTGTGAATTTCTAAGATTTTATTTGTAAAGTGTGCTTTAAGAGACATGTTTCAGAGATGTCATTTTACTCACAGCTGATTGGTTCATTTTATTCACAGCTGATAGGTTCATTTTACTCACAGCTGATTGGTTCATTTTATTCACAGCTGATTGATTCATTTTACTCACAGCTGATTGGTTCATTTTTTTCACAGCTGATTGGTTCATTTTACTCACAGCTGATTGGTTAATTTTACTCACAGCTGATTGGTTCATTTTATTCACATCTGATTGATTCATTTTACTCACAGCTGATTGGTTCATTTTATTCACAGCTGATTGGTTCATTTTACTCACAGCTGATTGGTTCAGCATCTGTTAGTGATCTACAGATGCATCTCAATAAATTAGAATGTCGTGGAAAAGTTCATTTTTTTGTAATTCAACTCAAATTGTGAAACTCGTGTATTAAATAAATTCAATGCACACAGACTGAAATAGTTTAAGTCTTTGGTTCTTTTAATTGTGATGATTTTGGCTCACATTTAACAAAAACCCACCAATTCACTATCTCAAAAAATTAGAATATGGTGACATGCCAATCAGCTAATCAACTCAAAACACCTGCAAAGGTTTCCTGAGCCTTCAAAATGGTCTCTCAGTTTGGTTCACTAGGCTACACAATCATGGGGAAGACTGCTGATCTGACAGTTGTCCAGAAGACAATCATTGACACCCTTCACAAGGAGGGTAAGCCACAAACATTCATTGCCAAAGAAGCTGGCTGTTCACAGAGTGCTGTGTCCAAGCATGTTAACAGAAAGTTGAGTGGAAGGAAAAAGTGTGGAAGAAAAAGATGCACAACCAACCGAGAGAACCGCAGCCTTATGAGGATTGTCAAGCAAAATCGATTAAAAAATTTGGGTGAACTTCACAAGGAATGGACTGAGGCTGGGGTCAAGGCATCAAGAGCCACCACACACAGACGTGTCAAGGAATTTGGCTACAGTTGTCGTATTCCTCTTGTTAAGCCACTCCTGAACCACCGACAACGTCAGAGGCATCTTACCTGGGCTAAGGAGAAGAAGAACTGGACTGTTGCCCAGTGTTCCAAAGTCCTCTTTTCAGATGAGAGCAAGTTTTGTATTTCATTTGGAAACCAAGGTCCTAGAGTCTGGAGGAAGGGTGGAGAAGCTCATAGCCCAAGTTGCTTGAAGTCCAGTGTTAAGTTTCCACAGTCTGTGATGATTTGGGGTGCAATGTCATCTGCTGGTGTTGGTCCATTGTGTTTTTTGAAAACCAAAGTCACTGCACCCGTTTACCAAGAAATTTTGGAGCACTTCATGCTTCCTTCTGCTGACCAGCTTTTTAAAGATGCTGATTTCATTTTCCAGCAGGATTTGGCACCTGCCCACACTGCCAAAAGCACCAAAAGTTGGTTAAATGACCATGGTGTTGGTGTGCTTGACTGGCCAGCAAACTCACCAGACCTGAACCCCATAGAGAATCTATGGGGTATTGTCAAGAGGAAAATGAGAAACAAGAGACCAAAAAATGCAGATGAGCTGAAGGCCACTGTCAAAGAAACCTGGGCTTCCATACCACCTCAGCAGTGCCACAAACTGATCACCTCCATGCCACGCCGAATTGAGGCAGTAATTAAAGCAAAAGGAGCCCCTACCAAGTATTGAGTACATATACAGTAAATGAACATACTTTCCAGAAGGCCAACAATTCACTAAAAATGTTTTTTATATTGGTCTTATGATGTATTCTAATTTTTTGAGATGCACCTGTATAATCCAGAATGAAATATTTTATGGAGCAGGTTAACCGTGTAGTGTAAGTTACTATGGAGATGAACACTGCTAAAGGCTGACCAACTTTCATGATACCTAAAACCTGTGATTGAGGCAAACTAAACTAAAACTTACCTGACTAGACACCGAAACCGGCTTCATGGTACAGGCCCCTGTTTTGAAAACATTGTTTATTTGTGCAATTCTATTCAGTGGCGCTGAAATGACATACAGTATTTCAGTTTTAAATGTTTCATCCATTTTTAAAAGTATCTTTCTTAATTGTAGGCCACTTTGATGACTAATGTAAATGAGAAACAATCATGGACAGTCAGTGAATACAATGTTTGATCTTATGTATTCTTAGCATTGAGAATCTGCTCTTGCTTGTCATCATTCAGTCTACATGCTTGTAGAAAAGACTAAAGTCCTCCTCTAGTGATCATATTTCACACAGACACCACGGTCAGTTTCATTAAACACTGCAGACAGAAATCTTCTATATCTGCACTTTTCTTTCCTCACTGGAGGTTATTTTGAATGCACAAAGAAAAGTCATGAAACATTTATGACTAACTGTCTTATAGTATAAGAGCATTTTTATTGATATTAAGAACATACAATTTAATGCACATAAGAATCTAAGCAGTAACACTCACAAGAATCACAGTGTTCCTGTTTATAAGCTCATTATTTTAAAGATGTCACAGTCAACTAAAGCCTCATTTATAAAGGAATATGAAAAAAGTCACCCAAAAGACTTTTTGAAGTATTTCATTTGACAAAACAACCCCAGAAGACAATCACTGACATTCTGTCAAACATTTTTAAACAGAGAGTTCACATTTACATTTTAGCACTAAATATTATCTCCAAAGTAAAATAGTAAAGCAAAATGAAATGAATTAGAGTGTAAATGTTTGTATCCATCATCTCGTCACTTTTCTGAATCAAGAGAACTGAACCACACGAATCATCTCAGGACTTCAAAAACAAAGAACTACTCACAGAAATAAATGGACAAATTTACAAAGTAATAAAGATTTTCATGAAAAATTCGTTTTATATCAAACATGGTGAAATTTTGTGGCTCCACAGACGACAGGTGAGATGATGATGATGATGATGATGATGATTCAGTCTTCATTCAGAACATAAAGAGAAATAAAAAACAGGTTTAAAAAAACTAAAGAAACATTAAGATATAGAAAAAAAACTACAACACACACAGTCTTGTACCTTCGTAGTTAGTGCAGATGAAGTTGAGTTTGTGAGTTTGAGGAAGGCTGATCCATCGCTGATCTCCTCCAGACTGAACTGCTCCAACTCTCGGTCCACCATTGCAATCTTCCTGTCCTGTCCCGTTACCTGCAGCCCAGTTCTGATAACATACAACCTCCCCCCTCAACCAGATCCACATGTTCATGGCACAGTAGTGATGTAGACCCATCCACACCGCTGCAGTCGAGGCGTCTTTAACCACATTCATCACCCGACGCTGAATCTCCTCTGAGTGAACTGACACCAGATCCACATGATTCTCTCTGCAGTATCTCAGAGCTTCATTCCAACTCACATTCAATCTAATCAAAACCAGTTTATCTGGACACAAAACAGATCAACATCTAGAGGTGAGATGGTTTAAAACTATGATGCAAATATATTATACTTGCAGATGTTTAAATCTATTGCAGTGAAATTCATTCTCTGAATGTGAGTGGATCTACAAACCTTCATGACAAACAAACTGAGTTTTTATATCACAGTTCGAGTCATTCCATCGTCCACGTTCTGTCTTGACCCGAAGCACTGCACAGTTTTCATTCCCCCCAGTATTATCAGGAACACTTGTTCTCCAGTTTCTGAATGAGGATTCACTCTGATCGGACCACTCCCATGAGTCTCTGAACAGACCGATCCAGACTGCAGACATCCCTCCATCAGTTCTGATCTTCTCAATCTGTTGATTCTCAGTCTGGTTCCTCACACTGACCAGATCTGTGTGATGATCTCTGCAGAAACTCTGAGCATCTCTCCAAATCACTGACTGATTAACAGGGATGTATCCTTTACTGCTGTCTTTTTAACAAAATAAACAGCTCTCACTGCTTTTCATTTACAATGATTAAAAGACAAATTAAATAATAAAGTAATTTACATTTTTAGTATTTCTCACTACTACAATTTTCCAAAAATAAAAGCAAATAAAGCACTTATTGTATGTTTGATCAAAACAACATTTACACACATTAAATGATAATAATGTTTAGTGTTTTAAGAGATAAACAGATTGTGTTCAGCACATAATTCACACTGCAGGCTGCTGCACTCACCATTGTAACATATGAATTTCAAGTGTTGTGTGCTGTGAGTACAATTATAATCAAACCATCCTCCAGAATTCATATTACCACAGTCTACATCTTCATTTGGTTGTCCCTGTGCCCAGTTACGATACTGTGAATCACTTCCTGTGTAGAACGCAGGGTCACCCAGAGACCATTTCCATGTCTTAATGTTTGTCTTGTGCAGTCCGATCCAGACAAACTGAACCTGATCATCATTCACACTCTTCAGCAGCTCTTCGATGTCATTCTTGTTGTTGATGGTGACCATTTCTGTGTAATTCTCTCTGCAGTATCTCTGAGCTGCAGTCCAGCTCAACTTCTGATTCACAAAGTGATACTGACGTGGAACACATGCAGATAAACTGAAAACAGCTGAGAAGAGAAAAATATCAGTACAAACTCACACAATTCACAGGATGATACTGATTCCCATATAAAAGAAAAACACAGTGATACACACACTCACCCGAGAGAATAAGAGTGATAAATGTATTTCGCTCCATTTCTGAGATACAGATGATAACATTTCAGATATGAAAGAATTCAGGGATTAGTTCAAGATATATGAAACACACACACACACACATTAACAATCATATGATGCTATAACCATAAAACAATCATGAATAAAGTCGTGTGAGTAAAGAACAGGTGTGTTTTAATTAAGATCATGAGAGTTTCTCTTACTCTAGTTGTGTCTGTTTCTTTATTCCTGTGTGTCTCTTTCTGATATTCTGGATCTGTTCTTCAATCAAGTGTGCATGTGACTTTATTGTTTTTCTTCCTCTGAGTATTTTTCCTCTCTAAACAAATGACTCTTTGTTCTGATGATGACCTGTAGGCATGTGTATGTGTGTTTTATCATGTTAAAGCTTGAATCTCAGGTTGCTTGATTTGAATATGAAAGATAAAGAGTGTGAATGTGTGTTTTTTTACTGGCAACAAAATTCAAAACATCTACAGATCAGGTAACCATAGTAACCATAGGATCAAGCAAAGAAATTATAAATAAAAAACTCCCTGATTTGTGTATTTCCTCTTAAAATGTCTGAACATCACCTGCAGTTTGTGTGGACAGTCCTCATGGGGAAAACGACTTCACAAATATATAAAATAATGTCTTCATGAAAATGTAAAGTGCATTTGGGTTTGTGTGAGGGTTAGGGTTAAGGGGTCATGTTAGTCCTCAACATGTGGCCTGCAACATAAACACTTTTAATAATAACTGTTTTTCATCCAATTAAACAAATGAAAAGATTGTGATGAAAATTAGTGATGCAATTATTGAGCGTCCTTGTCACATAAAAACATTTTATAATGATCAGATTAATTTTCAGACATGTGCAGACTCTATGTTAATGTGTATCGAGTGAGACAGACTCTAAAATTCTGCTTCTCTTTTAAGTTGAACATGTAAGCGTTTGCTTTGATTCTGAAACAAACCCCTCCATCTTGCTTTTGTTTAGGATTTAGTCTTCCAATAAATACTTGAAATCTTTTTGGTGACAACCCAGCTAGCCAAACTACGTGACTGTTACGTAACTATAACGTAATATGATGAACAAACTTTCATCTTGGCAACGTAACTGGTCATGTCGTGACATTCCTGGATTTGTCGCCACATTGAAACTTTGTGATGTTGTGGCAACATTGTGGATCAGTAGTTGTGTGTTGGTAACCAGTTGGTAATTTTTGCTTTTAAATGTAGTAGATTAACTTAATTTATGTCCTCATTTGCCCAACACTAATTTAAAGGTGATTTAAACAGTTGTGTATGTGAATGAACAGACTAAAGATTAATGTACTCATTTATTTTGACAGAGAACAGAGAAAAAAAAAAAACAAAAGAAAAAAAAAGATTAATAACACAAAAAGAAAGGAAGAACTACTGGCCACAGAACTGCAACAAAACTATGAACTTAAATGACATTTATTCTCACAATTAATATTCATTTGCAAACAGTAAGATGAGCTTGTAATGCCTTGAAATACATTTGTTCATTTAATTTAACCCTTTCAGGCTCAGACACAGAAATTATTACATACATATTACAAACTATCAACAATGTGGGATCAGATTTTGTCTGATTTTTGGGTCAAAGGTCATTTTTTTAGGTGGTTTCACCAAGTAATCACCGCACAATAAAGAACTAGAGATGACATTAGAAATGATATGTATGTGTTTCACATCTCTGCATTGAAGGACCAGTAGTCTCGATACAACAGTGATTTTTTAACACTCATGAGTATGTTAATTGTCATTCAGGGAGAAGAATTGTCACTGCATCTTTAATGTTTCACCCTTCATATCCATCTCTATGTTAACTCTACTGATCTTCACCAGTATTCTGATCTCCATCACTATTCTCACTATCTCCCTGCATTTCAACACTATTCAGCTCTTCCTCATCATCTTCCTCACTGCACTCACTCTCATTACTTGAAGAACCTGATGGTATGGCTCTCTAAAAATAGAAAGCAGAACCATTTTCCATGTGATTTTGTTTTTTTCTGTATTTGCATTGTGGTTTCTGTGTGTAATCATGTTTTGTCCATGTGACTATCTTTTATGCATTTATCCCTGCTAACACACAACGTACCAGTTATGTCATTTATTCTTTGGTAATTTCATGATTTACTGACAACGTAACTGCAACGTCATGGGCCCATAATTTTACTACCATTAAATTTCATTACCATTATATGACTAATTCACAACGTCGTCTTTACATTCTCCAAATGTCCGAAGCTTACCCAGAATGATCCAGTTATGTAATATTTTCATAATATTTGGGTAATTCTGTGACTTATTGGCAACGTAACTGCAACGTCATAGGTCTGTAATTAATTACCACTTCACCTTCCATTTCCACTTTTTTACGTTCTCCTATGGGATCCAAAAAAACTAAACAACATAGTCCGAGTCCAGTCACAACACAGGAAAACTGCATTTCTATGACAGATTTGTGCTGTTGCAGTTTAATAATTGCTATCATTCAAGATTTGTACAATTTATTTGGATGATTGAGTGGACATGACATCTTATAAAATGTGTCATTATAAAACAAAATGTTTACATACTAATTAGTATTTTATACATCATTTGCTTTTGTATCAGTTTGCTTTACAGTCTCAGATGATTATTTATTTGTACATTAAATATTCTGAATCGTCTGCACAATATGGGAGCCTGCATGTCAAATTCAAGTAAAAAAATGCCAGTGATTTGAATTAGATCTGCTGGGTGACATGCATAAAATGTGCAGAAATCAAGTGCCTACATATTTACACAATAACAAATTGAGACCACAATAACTTTGCAATGTGTTATGATGAGCAGAATTTGCTATTTAAAATGTATAAAAATCCTCCAGTCACAACATAGAAAAATAAAATCTTTCAGAAGATAAAATGTGCTTTTCGCAAAGTTAAAACATATTTAACATGATACACATAAACAATGATCTTTTAATATAGTGATGGATGGTAAATACACAACACACTGTCATGGGAGGATTCATTCTGCCGGTTTGTTTCTGTGTCTCCCTCCTGTTGTTGCTCATTACCAGCTGCTGCTTGATTAGCTCGGCACCTTCACACTATCTGCTCTTCCCCTTATAAACAGCCCTTTTGTGTGAGTTCAGTATCGGATCATTCTCTTGTTGTGTGCTTTGTTTACTCGTGTTCTCACGTTATTCTTTGTATTTTTCTAGTCTGGATATTTTTGCCTATTTTCCTGTGCTCCATCCATTACCATCACCGCGTTGAAGCTGCCAAGTTGTTAATAACCAAACATCTCCCTCTATAAGAGAGTTGTGGAAGAATCCAATGCCACTTCTGAATTCTGCAAATCACCCGATCAAATAGTCCTTCCCAGTTCTTTTCTGTGTAACTATTAGTCCCAAAATAAAAACCAAGAACTCTAAAGCCATCTCGGGCCCATCTACATTGATGTGGTATCTGGGGAGGTCCTGCGCCCTGCCAGTCTCCCAACAGCAAGGATGCACATTTCCCCCAGTTAATACATGCAGATCAAGCTTGTCGAAATCGATCTAAGGTAAAGATCAATCTTGTAACATCTACAGAGTCTTTTATAACAACCGTTATATCATCTGCGTAAGCTGTAAGTTTAACTGGATCGGCACTGGGGAAACTGGGAACATAAAAAGCACGTAACTGCCTCCTAAGTGGGGTAAGGGTAAGTATTTTAAATAGTTAATTTTATCAGTTTTCTCATTTGACTTGGGTTTTACAGTCATGCATTATTATGTTTTCACAAATATTCACTGACAGTTAAAGTGTAGCACTCAAAAACGCGTGATTTCTTGTTTAAAATTACACGTGCATCCCACACGCACAGCTTTAGATGCTCAGAGGAATTTACATGAAGCGCATCATGGTTACACTCTTCTCTAAACTAAAATATCAGCTAATCCAGCAAGAAACAGCTGTGAATAAGCACTTTGAATGTTTATTTCCTGGCCAGGTATGATATTAACTGTTCATGTTCGCTTATTGTGTAATGAACATGTGCTTGAAGTGCACGCCAAACTTACGCGAAAGTAAATACCAATTAACTTGCTCCAATTTCACTTTAATGTAACATTTGTGAGATGAAAAATTGCTTGGTACTTATGGGATCATACAAGGTTAATGACATGCAGTGACATGAAAATATGGGCTGCTCTATTTCTGTCATATCAGATCACCTTAACAAAGCACATGAAAGTGAATTTAGAAACGATTTTTGTAACACTTTCTTTGAAGCCCATATATTTATAATGCATTGTAATTAGTTTGTAATGTCTCATAATAGGCTGCATCTTATAATATCTTCTCAACTTCTCATAAGTAATTGGAACCACAATTGGAATACATTATACTTGCCTATTCATATTATACCTTAGAGCAGTGGTTCTCAACCTTTTCCTGGAGTACCACCAACACTACTTAATATATGGGCTTTGAAGGAAGTGTTACCACGAATTCTATTACTATTGCAAAATAATATGCAATAAAATATAACACTTTACAATAAGGTTCAATTTGTTGCATTAGTTAACTTAATTAACATGAACTAACAATAAACAATACTTTAACAGCATTTATTAACCTTAATGTTAATTTAAGCATAAACTAACACATTTTTAAAATCAAAAGTTATATTTGTTAACATTAGGCAATCTTCTAGGTTAGGGTTTGACCTAAGCAAAACCGATATCTAACCTAATCTAATATAACCATATCCTAACCAAAATCTAAAAAAACTGCTTGCCAAACTCACATTTCAATAACATTTTAAATCAGCAATAAAATATGACATGAATGGTATCATAATCATTGTTTCATACATTCAAATAGCTGAAATATAGTATATTTCAGTTTGTTTCGGCCAAAGTGCATGTGCAGCGCAGATTGCAAGTCTCACGACACCAACCACTTTACAGCTGTTTTTATGGAGTTTCTAACAGCAGCTGCAATGACCTTGTAAAGACCAAGTGATAACTTTGCTGATTGACTCTCTTATTTGGAATGTGGGACTTTCTTTACATTGCCTAACGTTAGAATTTGAATTTTTCTTCCCTAGCAGCATTCGTCATGCTGGTGAAAGTTCAATATCAAGGCGTGAAGAAATTTGTAAAATTGATAAATGATTTTACATTCCAAGATTTTCTTAATGAAAGCAAGTAGCTTGTGCTACTGCTTAAAAATGTGCTGTAGACAGTCATGTAGCAACTGTGCTTGAGGCATAATCTTACATCAGAAGTCCACATGACGTGTCTCCAAGTTTCAAAGCTGTGCTGTTTGTTGTTAAGGTCTGACTTAAATATGAACAAATAAATTAAAATGTCTATGTTCATGCCATTGATAAAATTACTTTTCAGTTAAAAGTAAATTCGGGCTTGCAACAACAGCAGCTCTTCAATTCTTGGACACAGACACCAGTGTAGAGGAGGACATCTTCCACGAATTGATTGAAGGCAGTCCACATTTATGCTTAACTGAAAGATGTCCAGAAGAAAATCTTTCTGCTGGTGTGCCTGAAGGTAAATAAATAATAACACTTCAAACATTCTTTCAAGGGCTCCAGTGTAACAATATTCTGGGGACAAAAGAAAATGCGTTTGGGACAGAGAGACAAACACAATGTTACACTGGTGGGGCACCCTTAGTTTTACTATTATTATTGTTGTTCTTGTACTGTGATCTGTAATGGAAAATTCTTGACTTACAGCAGCAAAGAACACTCATAGACGTTTAGGATGGTTGTCTAAAAGGTGTATCTGTAGCTCTGTTTGAATTAATGCCTTTACAGAAAACATGAAAATGATGTTTTCACCCACAACATCCTCAACCCCCAGCACATGCACTGATACTCTTTCACTCTCTTCAACTGACCATGAAGAGACAGAGAGGGCAGAATCAATCAGCAAGGACCAGCAGCAGAGAAACCATGGATGATGAAAAGGCAAAACGGGTATGTATACATGTGTGTAGAGCCGAGGAGGGCGGGGCCGGGCTGGAATGAGACACACCCGGTCCCCAATCAGCCTGATGGGGCGCGCGAGGGATAAAGGCGACCGGGGACGACAGTTCGAGAGAGAGAGAATTACAGACAGCTGTGCTGTGTTTTTAGTTGTGTGTTTTTAGTTGTGTGTTTTTGGTTAATAAATTATTATTTAAGTTGTCAAGCCGGTTCTCGCCTCCTTCTTTCCTCTAAACCCCCTTACACTGTGTTTTTCCTCATGGTTAATTTGTCCATGTAACACATCTCTTTCATGATTTTATTCATCTTAAGTAGTCACCTGTATTGTGATTGTTTAATTAGACTGTCCAAGATGCTCTGGAAAAACAATCTGGTGGCGAGGAAGAGCTTGAAGAATACCAGATAACCAAAACTTTAAAGCACAGCACCAGACGGCAGCTTGTTAATATTGTTGTCAGTCACATGACAGAGATTCATGGGTAAGATTTCAGTGTACAGATGCAAGAAACACACACTGCTGCCCATACAGGCTTTGTATTAACTCATGTAGAAAATAAGGTTTTTAAGTTTAGCTGTATGTATTAACCTCACTGGATTTTTGTAAATTTTATAGGAGGATCCCCACTCGCAAGCAACGAGAGACTTATGCCTTGGGCATTGTTTCTCTTTTTCCTGCTCTGAGAGACTCATTTTCAACAAAGGTCTATGTAAGAATCATGTCTTAATGTACTTGTGTAACAATCTAGTTGTGCATGTATGATATTTTCTGCTTTAGAGGACTGTGTTTAGTTGATGTTCTGTTTTGTGGTATGATGCAATGTTCAGATGAATGTTCAGATCTTAAAAAACATTTTCTCTTGTCTTTCTGACAGGAACATTTCTACGATCTGGACAAGGGAACGGGGTTCATCTCCTGGCACCTTAAAACTTTGTCAAGGAAGAACCCAAAACGTGTTCTCTTGGAGATTCCTGAAAGTGGAGGGCCAAGTCACCGAAGAAGGATAGAAGATGGGCAACAGCTTGAAGGAGATGCATGTAGGGAGGTGATTTCCTTCCTTGTTCACACAGCTGTTGAAGCTGAAGTTATGCAAAAGATGAAGGAAACTGTTAAGCATAGACAAGAACTGGTACACAACTCTGAAAGATCAGCTGACATCCTTAAGATCTTTCCAAGATTTTTGGATGTGAAAGGATTGGTAAATATAACACTCCTTCTTTTCAAAGATCAAGGTTTTAAGTGTGTATTTTATATATGCTGGCTTTCTGTAATTTTAAAATATTTCTTAGAAGAACACTCAGGACATAATTACTTAGACTTACTCATAGATTTATCACTCTCGCTTACACGGACCTCTCACATGTGGTCATAGTAATTATCAGACCATTTACCTGAACTCTGTCACAAATAATATCCAACCTCATTCACACATTCATGATTTCTTAGTCTATCAAACTTCTCACATGCACACACTATCTATTTTGGAGGTGAAGTATTAATAAAGTCCTGAGTAGCCTCTCATATATCTTGAAATATGCTGTGAGACCCAAATATAGAAACTTAAAAAAAAAATAATAAAAAAAAATCACCTTTTACATGTTGTTTTAGGAGGCATCTAATGCAGAAATAAATGGGTTTTTACATTTTTTACATTTTAGTAAGTTTTTAGGGAAAAGTTGTAATATTGCAACATTGGGCCTGTTGGGTAGCAGAATTTCAGTGATTTTACTCACTCTCTGAACAAATGTAGAGAACATCTAATGGTTCATATGCAGGGTGTACTGCTTATGTCGCCCCATAACAGTACCTTATATATCTATACACTAATAATCACACAATAATGATACTCAGACAAGTCATATTTTTATGAAAAATTGTTTATTATAAAAATATTTTCAGATTGTATTTACAAAACCTGATGAACTGAACGAAAACTTTGGCATTTACTATGTTTAGCTCTGTTCATTGCCCTGACCTGAAAAATCAGTGTTGGTCCTGATAAAATCCTTTTTCAGCCAACGATACCTGTCACGGAGATGGTCTGTGTTCTTGAATGGCTTGGTTCCTATCTGTCACTCACTCGACGTTGGTGTCGATGTAGTGACACTAGGGGTCACTCTTGGGAGCCCGAGACACCTCTGGTCTTTAATAAAAGGCCAATGAAAATTGGCGAGTGGTATTTGCATGCCACTCCCCCGGACATACGGGTATAAAAGGAGCTGGTATGCAACCACTCATTCAGATTTTCTCTTCGGAGCCGAACGGTCATGCTCATTGAGCGGCGCATTTCAGCGGCTTCTCCCCCCTCTGCACTGGTGCACTGCAGAGAACGCCCCTGGGCGCTTCAGCAGAAAAACTAGAGAGTATATTTTCTGAAAGAGCATTTTTCCCCTCTAAAAGAGTATATATTTCTCTAAAAGAGCGCACACACGGAACGTCTTTTTAAAGACGCGTCTTTTTAAAGATGCTTTTCCGATTGTGTGTTATTCCTGGTTGTGCTCGTTATCTCTCGCCTTCTAACGGTCACGATCACTGTCTTTCGTGTCTGGGCACTGCTCACGCAGAAACAGCATTCGTGGATGGTCATGTTCTCATTGCGAGAATATGTCCATGGCAACGTTGCGGTTGCGGCTCGCCTTCGTAAGAAAGCGAGCCACCCCAGAGGCTCCCGCCTCGGTCCTTTTACCCACGGGTATGAGGCCAGTGCGGCTAGAACTGGGGGTGATTTGGGGACCCCAATGGGACTGCCTCCGCCGGGTATCCCCCCGCGGACCTCCCATTCCCCAGCACGCTCGTCTGCCCCGATCGGGCTTCCAGGTGAGTCCGCCGGCTCGTCTCACGGCGAGTTCGACCTCTTATTCGGAGCATGCGAAAGAGATGAGCTCTCGAGCGCAGCATCAGAGAGCGGGCTCGTCCAGTCAGAAGCCTCAGCTGGGCTCCTCCCTTCGGGGTCGATTGCCCAGTCACAGGCTGACGCGGAGATGACGACATGCTTTCCCGGGCAGCCGCGAGCGTCGGTTAGAGTGGATTTCACTGCTCTTTACTGAACCCTCGCGGCTCGGTGATTAGTTTCTGGGCTCGCGACGCCGCTCAAAGCCACGCCCCGCCCCCGTTCCTTTCTTCTCAGAAGTGCATGAAGAGCTGACAAAGTCGCAGGAGGCACTTTTTACTGCCCAGTCCCGATCTTTTCAGCTTCCCCGCCCTCACTACCCTCGATGGTGGGGCGGTCAAGGGCTATTCGGCAATACCCTGGTGGATAAAGGCGCTCGCGGTGCACCTATGCCCGCAGAGCGCTGCCACCTGGCGCGGGTGCCCAAAGCCCCCATCCAAGGCCTACAGTGCCGCTGGACAAGCCGCCTCCACCCTGCACGCCATGGCTCTCCTGCAAGTCCGCCAAGGTGCTAAAGGAACTGCACGAGGGTAGTTCCGCCCCGGGATTGATGCAGGAACTGCGCTCGGCGACCGACCTCGCTCTTCGAGTGACGGAGGTCACAGTGCGGTCTCTCGGGCGGACGATGGCCACACTAGTGGTCCAGGAGTGCCACCTTTGTCTCAACCTGGTCGAGATGGGTGAGGCCGACAAGACACAATTCCTTGCTGCCCCATTTCCCAGGCGGGCCTATTCGGCGACACGGTCGAGGACTTTGCCCAGCAGTTTTCGATGGTAGAGCAGTAGATGGATGCTAGCCGGCATATCCTGCCCCGGCACGTCTCAAGATCCCACACCCTGTCTACTCATCGCCAAGGGTGTCCCCCTGTGGTGACTGCACCGGCTCCGCTGCAGCCCACCCCTTCAGCCCCGCCCCGGCGTGGAGGCCACTGCAGAAAGCAGACGCCACCCATCTCGTGGCCGCCCAGAACCCGTGAAAGGCTTCAAAGCGCCCTTGAGACGGGCGACCCAGGGACAATGGAACTCGCTGCTCTGGAGCTGGTAAGCAGATCTCCATCTTTTTGTTACCTTTTGCATTTAATTGCGCTGCATGCCCAAGTGGCTGCAGTACTCAAGAGCTCAGCAAAAGCGGTTTCCATGTTCCCTGGGTCACGTACCCAGTGTGTACGGCCGTCATCACGACCACCGTCCACCACTCTATTTGGCAGGTTTTGCGCTCCAGCGGCGGTCTCCCGCCCCTGAGCGCCCAGCTGTGGCACAAATCCGCCCCAAATGCGACAGTCTCCATGGGTCACGAGGACAGGCTTCTTCTTCCCCCGTCCCAGGCTGTTCCGGGGGTGGTCACAAGGAGCCAGGTAAGTGCTTCGATGTCCCTAGACTCAGCACGGCCATGACGTGGTGTGGCACCTTGAGCTCTGCCCCGCCGCGAGGGCCCACCTGCCGGTACGTCCGATGATGTTGTCCCTTTGGTCCCACTTGCGCGGAACTTGGACGCATGGCTTGCGCTTTCCAATCCGTCACGAGGGCTGGTCCGGACCGTCCGACTCGGCTGCGCGATTCACTTCGCCGGGCATCCGCCCAGGTTCAACGGTGTCCACTTCACCTTGGTGAAAGACGAAAACGCTGCTACCTTACGCAGAGATCGCTACCCTCTACGGAAGGGCGCAATAGAACCTGTCCCTCCAGCCGAGATGAAGAAGGGGTTTTTCAGCCCCTACTTCATCGTAACAAAAAAAGGCGTGTGGTGGGCAGACTGCTGTGTACCTCATAGCCAGCGCACCAGGTCGACACGTAACCTCCCCCAACATATTTATGAGTGTCGAACGGCCCTTTTTTGGGGACAAGTCAACTACCCAAAGATAGAGACAAGCTTAACCCAGTTATGGCCTCTTTTCCCCTTCTCTTTTTCCACTCCCTAAAAAAGAAGGGGGATTATCCGACTGGGCCGCCAGGTCTAGTCTGGGGGTGTCCCTCCCAAGGGGAAGACACCACGGAGACCACACCTTGCCCAAAGAGAGGGGGGGATATTTAAGTGGAAGAATACGTCACATGGTCTTTCCAACCATGTGGACAGCCTTCAAGGTAGATCCTGCCCAATGGGGGAGGAAGATATATATCACATGGGGTTAGCCTTACAGGGAACTGCCACATGTGGAGCACCTACCCCAGAACAGGGCTCTTAGTTAGCGTGTGTACTGGGCCGGCAGCGAGTCTCTACGAAAACTCGACTGTCACAGGGCTCGGAGGAAGTCAACCAGGGAACAAAGTTTGTGAACACTACTGGGAATTAACGGCACATGTCTTCAGCTCCAAGGGAGGTAGAAGGCGCTATGTACAAGCGATACACCCGGCCAGCTATCCCGGGCTAATCCGCTTGTGTTGCGTGCCACTACCTGGGATGAAACCTGTTCCACCCGGAGGTTGTAGAAGCTTGCAAAGGTGTTGGGTGTTGCCCAGCCCGCTGCTCTGCAGATGTCTGTTAGAGAGGCACCTCTGGCCAGAGCCCAGGAAGCCGTTACACCTCGGGTAGAATGGGCTTGTAGCCCTACCGGGGGCGGCATGTTCTGGGCGAGATATGCCATAGTTATGGCATCATGAGCCAGTGGGCGATCCTCTGTTTGGAGACAGCGCTTCCTTTCCGCCGTGCACCAAAGCAGACAAAGAGCTGCTCAGAGATTCTAAAGCTCTGCGTGCGATCCAAATAGATGCATAAAGCACGCACCGGACACAGTAACGACAGGGCTGGGTCTGCCTCCTCCTGGGGCAGTGCTTGCAGGTTCACCACCTGGTCCCTAAAAGGGGTGGTGGGAACCTTGGGCACATAGCCCGGTCGGGGTCTCAGGATCACGTGAGAGTAACTCGGACCGAACTCCAGGCACGTTTCGCTGACAGAGAACCCTTGCAGGTCACCTACCCTCTTGATGGAAGTGAGCGCAGTCAGGAGGGCAGTCTTCAAGGAGAGTGCCTTAAGCTCGGCTGACTGCAAAGGGGGCTCTCTGTAGACCCTGAAGAACTACAGAGAGGTCTGATGAGGGAACGAGGCGCGGTCTGGAGGGATTCAGCCTCCTGGCCCCTCTTAGGAACCTGATGATCAGGTCGTGCTTCTCTAAGGACTTACCGTCAACTGCATTGTGGTGTGCTGCTATGGCAGCAACGTACACCTTCAAGGTGGAAGGGGACAGCCTCCCTTCCAACCTCTCCTGCAGGAAGGAAAGCACTGATCCGACTGCGCATCTCTGGGGTCTTCCTGACGGGAAGAGCACCACTTAGCGAATAGATGCCACTTAAAGGCATACAGGTGCCTCGTAGATGGGGCCCTAGCCTGAGTGATCATGTCTACCACCACGTCCCTGAGAAAGAAGGTCCTTCCTCAGGGGAATTCGCCAGGAGGGAGTTGTCGCCTCATATGCATCAAACCGAGCGGGGTGGCCACTGCCGAGGAAGCCATATGCCCCAGGAGCCTCTGAAAAAGTTTCAGTGGAACCGCTGTTCCCTGTTTGAATGCCTTCAAACAGGCCAGCACCGATTGGGCATGCTCGTTCATAAGGCATGCGGTCAAGGAGACTGAGTCCAACTCCAAACCTAGAAAAGAGATGCTCTGAACCGGGAGGAGCTTGCTCTTTTCCCAGTTGACCCGAAGCCCTAGTCGGCTGAGGTGTGAGAGCACCAGGTCCCTGTATGCGCACAACACGTCTCGAGAGTGAGCTATGATTAGCCAGTCGTTGAGATAGTTGAGAATGCGAATGCCCACCTCCCTTAGCGGGGCAAGGGCAGCCTCTGCAATCTTCGTAAAGACGCGAGGGGACAGGGACAGGCCGAAAGGGAGGACTTTGTATTGATACGCCTGACCCTCGAATGCGAACTGCAGGGAGGGTCTGTGTCGAGGAAGGATCAAGACATGGAAGTACGCATCCTTCAGGTCTACCGCCGCGAACCAATCTTGATGCCGGACACTCGTCAGAATGCGTCTTTGCGTCAGCATCTTGAACGGGAGTCTGTGTAAAGCCCGGTTCAGTACTCGCATGTCCAAGATTGGCCGCAACCCACCGCCTTTTTTCGGTACAATGAAGTAGGGGCTGTAAAACCCTTTCTTCATCTCAGATGGAGGGACAGGTTCTATCGCGTCATTCCGTAGGAGGGTAGCGATCTCCACGCGCAGAGTGGCGGCGTTTTCGCCCTTGACCAAGGTGAAGTGAATACCGCTGAACCTGGGCGGGCGCCTGCTGAACTGAATCACATAGCCGAGTGGGACTGTCTGGATCAGCCACCGCGATGGATTGGAAAGTGCGAGCCACGCGTCCAAATTCCTCGCGAGGGGGATCAATGGGACAACGTTGTCGGACATACCGGCAGGTGGGGCCTCGAGGCGGGACGGAGCGCGAGGTGCCACAGCACATTGTGGCCATACTGAGTCAAGGTGGCGCCACTAGTGTGGCCATCATCCGTCCGAGAGACTGCGCCGTGACCTTTGTCGCCCGGAGGGCAAGGTCGTTGCCAAGCGCAGTTCCTGCATCAAATCTGGGGCGGAACTACCCTCGTGCAGTTCTTTCAGTGCCTTGGCTTGGTGGACCTGCAGGAGAGCCATGGCGTGCAGGGCAGAGGCGGCTTGTCCAGCAGCACTGTAGGCTTTATCCGTCAGGGACGACGTGAGCCTACAGGGCTTGGACGCTCTGCGGGCATAGGTGCACCACCAGGGGAATCGCCGTATAGCCCTTGGCCGCCCCGCCATCGAGGGTAGTGAGAGCGGGGGAACTGCGGAGTCTGGGCCGGACAGTGAAAGGTGCCTTCCATGACTTCGTCAGCTCCTCATGCACTTCTGGGAAGAATGGCACTGGAGCGGGGCGCGGCTGCTTTGAGCGGCGCCGCGAGCCCAGAAACCAATCATCAATCCACGAGGGTTCAGGGGAGATCGGAGGGTTCCACTCTAACCCGACGCTCACAGCCATCCGGGAAAGCATGTCCGTCATTTCGGCATCGGCCTGTGACTGGGCGATCATCCCCGAAGGGGGAAGCCCAGCTGAGGCTTCTGCGTCCGACTGGACAAGCCCGCTCTCCGATCCTGTGCTCAAGAGCTCATCATCTTCGCGAGCTCCGAACAAGAAGCCAGACTCGCCGTGAGACGAGCCGGCGAACTCATCCGGAAGCCCGACTGGGGCAGACGAGCGTGCTGGGGAATGGGAGGTCAGCGGGGGGATACCCGGCGGAGACGATCCCATTGGGGTCCCCAAATCGCCCCCAGTGCTAGCCACGCTGGCCTCATACCCGTAGGTAGAAGGACTGAGGCGGGGAGCCGCTGGGGTGGCTTGCTTTCTTTTACGAAAGCAAGCCGCGACAGCAACGTTGCCATGGTCATGTTCTCGCAGTGAGAACATGAACTGTTCACAAATGCTGCTTCCATGTGGGTCGCGCCCAGACACGAAAGACAGTGATCATGACCATCCAAAGTTGAGAAATAACGACCGCAACCAGGAATAACACACAATCGGAAAGACATCTTTGAAAAGATGCGTTTTTAAAAAGATGTTCCATGTGTGCGCTCTTTTAGAGAAATATATACTCTTTTAGAGGGGAAAAATGCTCTTTCAGAAAATATACTCTCTAGTTTTTCTGCCGAAGTGCCCAGGGGCATTCTCTGCAGTGCACCAATGCAGAGGAGGGAGAAGCCGCTGAAATGCGCCGTCAGATCCAGCAGAGGTGAATAAACAGTGATATTCAGCTCAATGAGCATGACCGTTTGGCTCCGAAGAGAAAATCTGAATGAGTGGTTGCATACCAGATCCTTTTATACCCGTATGTCCGGGGGAGTGGCATGCAAATACCACTCGCCAATTTTCATTGGCCTTTTATCAAAGACCAGAGGTGTCTCGGGCTCTCAAGAGTGACCCCTAGTGTCACTACATCGACACAACGTCAAGTTAGTGACAGATAGGGAACTCAGGCCCACATACCAAGTTATAAATTTTACTGATAAAAATCGCGCCAAAATCAAACAAAGGGAGTCCAAAGCAGACTACAAATCTCATGAAGCCTTGCTCACTAAAGGATCGAACTCTCAACTCCTATTGGATGAGGCACACGACAGAACACACATCAACCATGACATCATCAGGAGTAGAAATACCTCTGAAATGCTTCGGGATTTGCTTCCAGCAACTTTGCTCGCCGTGTGTAGACGCAGCTCATCGCTGCTCTCAGGTGTAGCCTCGTGGGACAAGAAAGTAACGTCCGACTTGAAACTGTGACCATACAATCTCCATCTCGCTGGACGAGTTGAGATTACTCTGTGTTCCACAAAACACTCTACGAATCCGAAGGAGACCGCTGAGCAATCCGCATCTTCATCCGTTTGCCTGCAAAAGTGAAGAGATAAAAGATTTCTCTTCCATCTTCAATCAAGTCGACGTCACTGATTTCTCCGCCAGCCTGCCGAGATTCAGCAGCCGTACTGTCCGCCGACAGAGCAAGGAGTCGGATTTAAAGAACGGATGAACACACATTCTATGTGCTCATACGATTCAAGTAAGAGGTTTACATCTGGGCAGAGATAGAATATTATAGTGTGTTATTCTTGTGTTCAAGGTTATTGCTTGTATAGTTTACAGACCACCGAGTCCGCTCATTGCGGCTAACACTCTATTAGTGTTAATTAATATCGGGTATTAATTATCACGAATGAGATTTGCTGTATTGTAGTCCAACCACATTGGACTGTTGTGCATTTCCGCCATCATGGGTGAGACTGGCACACTGAGTTTATCCATTAAAGAATCAAAGACTGCAGGACGGTTTACAAGCCGTCCACCGCATTTCTGAGTGATAAACTAACAGCTGCTTTCTCTCCCACAATCGCGAAATCGGCTTTGGGGCCGTCACTTTATTCTCTCTCTCTCTCGTACTAACCACACACACACACACACGCGACCCCTCACAAACATTCTCGCACACATTTTTGGCTAGTAGATAGCTTCGTGATAAAGCTCAGCTTTGTCCCTAAGCTACCATTGACTGGTTTCTCTCCGCCCACATTCGCGGCCATATTCTCTGGCCGGAAGTCTTGTGTGACACTCTCCACGAGAGTCACGTCCGCCATTTTGTGCGCGTCCCTCCTTACACACACACACACACACACACACACACACACACACTCTCTCTCACACACACACTCTCATGTGTTATAGGATTGACTGCATTGTATTAATTATTAATTGATATTACTGCATAAATAAACTTTGATATACTTCAAAGAGAAGTGTTTTGGTTTGTTTTGCATACACCTGTGTCATGCTGACGGGATGTCAGTGCTCAGATTCAAGCCTTCATTCATTGTTTTTTTCCCAAAAATCTATATTCTTCGGATGTCGATTTTCCTAAGAAAACAATCTAATATTGAGACTGTTATACTATCTGGTTATTAGTCCCTGATTCCAGGGTGGTGCCCCATCAATATTAATCCTTATTAGTATTCTATTGATTTTTGATAATTGATAATTATCTTTGATGATTTTTGAATTTGAATGATAAGCTAGTTTTAATTTTAATTAATGTCTCATCGATGTTAATGATTAGTGATTATCTTTGATAATTGTTGATTTAAAGGATTAAAAAAAGCTAACATTGATTCTCATCAATGTTCTATTGATTTTAATAATTAATAATTATCTTTTATAATTATTAATTATTGCTAATAACCAAACCCGGTCCTAAATGTAGTGCACTACATTTACTGGAGCCCCATATGAGGTTTTAATGAGTTAGATTCAATTAATTCATTTAAATATTAATTAATAACTAAAGAAATAATTATTAATTATTTCTGATAGTAACACTGATCTAAACAACCAGTAAAGCCCTACACGGCATTACTGTTACATGTAAGATGTATCATTGTGTTGAAGATAAAAGTTCAAACTGATACAGCAACTGATATGTTGGCTGTTCTTTAACTGATGAGTACACACATTTTAAATGTATTTTTATGCATACAGTGTGTAGATTACATTTAATTACCTCAATCAGAGTATTATGAACACTATATTAGTGTTGAAAATAACTCCCTTAGTGTTAAGCTATTGACGCCTCTAGTGTAGATTCAACATTTACTTAGTGTAAATGGAGCCTGTGAGGAATAACAAAATGCACCAAGTCATACAATATTATTAAAAATAAAAATATATATATATAATAGTGTAGCGTGGAGGAGGGCGGGGCCGGGCGGAATGATAGACACCTGGACCCCAATCAGCCTGATTAGGCGAGCGAGGGATAAAGGCGACTGAAGATGGCAGCTCGAGAGAGAGAGAATAATGGCCAGCTGCCCTGTATGTATTGTGTGTCTTTTTATTTAATTAAATATTATTTATATTGTTAAGCCGGTTCTCACCTCCTCCTTTCCCTCTAACCCCCTTACATTGGTGCCGAAACCCGGGAGGGAGGTCGGATGCCCGTCGTAGAGTCCTCGACACTGCCGTCCACCCAGGGAAGCGCTGCTGCCATCCGCCAGGGGACGGAGTAACCCGACCACCCGGATGCAGGGAATGGCCGCCGTCCGCAAGGCGAGGAGGGACGGGACTCCCCAACCACCTGGAGCGATGGAGTCGCTGCCAGGAGCGGAGGAGTGTCCCCACATGCCGCCAGAAAAGTGGAGGGGCGTTCTGTCCACTGGGGGTCGGAGGTTTGACTCCGGTCCGCCTGGGGAGGAGCGGCTGACGTCCGCCTGACAGGGTGGAGGCGTGATCGGGGACCACACGACGGTGCATCAGAGAACTGGTGAGTGAGCTTTTTCTCTCTCCTCTCTCTCTCGCGCTGTCGCCCTGTGTTGGCCATTCCCTTGCTTTTTTTTTGTTTGTTTTTGTTTTGTTTTAACCATCCTGTCTCCTCCCAGGTCGAGGAAGGCGGGTATGACCTGCCGGCAGGTGGTGCGCAAGGCACGCCCCCCACCCTGGAAAGGAGGGGGGGATGTACGTCATTCCGGGGGCTCCCCAGCCTGAGGCAACGCAGGGAGGAGTGTAATGCGGAGGAGGGTGGGGCCGGGTGGAATGATGGATGCCCGGACCCCAATCAGCCTGATGAGGCGAGCGAGGGATAAAGGTGACCGAAGACAGCAGTTAAGGGCAGCTGCCCCGTATGTGTTTGTGTGTCTTTTTATTTAATTAAGTATTATTTATATTGTTAAGCCAGTTCTCACCTCCTCCTTTCCCTCTAACCCCCTTACAATTAGACAACTCCCAGTCAGCATATGTATCTCTCATGCGTCGCAACACCTCGCAACAAAACCGTGATGTGCCAAGCAGCAAGATTCTAATATATATGGCAAGCATAGTTTACAGTGAGTGGTGGATTGGGACAATATTTAATGAAAATTGAGATAAATGCTTACACATAACCATAAAATGTTCACTGAATGCAGACAGGGTTTCAACTTCATGCGATTCAGAATAAGGTCAATCACTGCCACGTGAAGCAATTGATAAGAGCGATACACACACACAGAAACACACACACACACACACACACACACATATACACTTAAACACACACACACTCACACACACACACTCACACAGAAACTCACACACATGCACTCACACACACATACACACACACACATAAACACACAAACACGTTGGGTTTTCATGTTTTATGAGGACTCTTCATAGACATAATGATTTTTATACTGTACAAACTATAAATTCATTCCCCTAACCCTAAACCTACCCCTAAACCTAACCCTCACAAAAAACTTTCTGCATTTTTACATTTTCAAAAAATTTCATTTATGTCAAAAATTACAGGTTTAAATAACAATGTCAAAACTTTCAGGTTTCACTATTCTTGTGGGGACATTTGGTACCCACAACGTAGGGAATACCTGGACACACACACACACACACACACACACACACACACACAAACACACACACAGACATACACACACTCACACACACACAGACACACACACACACACACACACTCACACACACACAAATACACAGACACACACTCAGACACACACACACACACACACACACACACACACTCACACACATACACAGTCACACAGACACACACACACACTCACATACACAGACACACACAGACAAACACACACACACACAATCACAGACACACAAATACACAGACACACACTCACACAGATACACACATACTCACAGACACACACACACACTCACACACACATTCACACACACAAACACACACACACACACATACACAGTCACACAGACACACACACTCACATACACAGACACACACACAGACAAACACACACACACACACACACACTCACACACACAGACACACACACACACACACACACTAACACTCACACACACACACACACACACACACACTCTCACAAACACACACAGACACACACACAAACTCACTCATACTATGTTTTTATATCATTGTGGGTACTTTCCATAGACTTCCTTGCAGTTTTTGGATTTTATACAGATCTAACGATAATTTCAATCTCCTAAACCTAATCCTACTCCTAAACCTAACCCTCATAGAAATCTTTTTGCATTTTTACATTTAAAAAAAAAAAAACATCTTTTAATATGTTTAATAAGCCATTTCCCTCGTGGGGACCGCTGGCTGGTCCCCACAATGTAGGTGATCTCAGGTTTTACTATACTCGTGGGGACATTTGGTCCCCACAATGTAGTATAAACATGTACACACAGACACACAAAAACACATGCATACTCACACACACTCACTAGCTCATCACTTTTGCGGGCTCTGAATAAGAGGTCAAACTCACCGTGAGCCAGCGGAATCATCCGGAAGCCCGATCGGGGCAGACGAGCGTGCTAGGGAATAGGAGGTCCGCGGGGGGATACCCGGCAGACGCGGTCCCATTGGGGTCCCCAAATCGCCCCCAGTGTTAGCCACGCTGGCCTCATACCCGTGGGTAAAAGGACTGAGGTGGGGAGCCTCTGGGGTGGCTCGCTTTCTTACGAAGGCAAGCCGTGACCACAACGTTGCCATGGACATATCCTCACAATGAGAACATGACCATCCACGAACGCTGTCTCCGCGTGAGCAGTGCCCAGACACGAAAGACAGTGATTGTGACCATCAGAAGGCGAGAGATAACGAGCGCAAGCAGGAATAACACACAATCGGAAAAGCATCTTTAGAAAGACACGTCTTTAAAAAGACGATCCGTGTGTGCTGCTCTTTTAGAGAAATATACTCTTTTAGAGAAATATACTCTTTTATTTCTGCCGAAGCGCCCAGGGGCATTCTCTGCATTGCACCAGTGCAGAGGGGGGAGAAGCTGCTGAAATGCGCCGTCAGATCCAGCAGAGGTGAATGAACAGTAGTATTCAGCTCAGTGAGAGTGACCGTTCGGCTCCGAAGAGAAAACCTGAATGAGTGGTTGCATACCAGCTCCTTTTATACCCGTATGTCCGGGGGATGCAAATACCACACGCCAATTTTCATTGGCCTTTTATCAAAGACCAGAGGTGTCTCTGGCTCCCAAGAGTGACCCCTAGTGTCACTACATCGACACAACTTCGAGTGAGTGACAGATAGGGAACAGAATTCTTGGTCATCAAAATCACTTTACCACAACCACACAGTGAGTGAGAGGCAGGCAGACTACAATAACAATTTAAAAGGTAGAAATTTATTTTCTCTTTGGTTAAACAAATTTCCAGTTAGTAGAAATTAATTTAAATTCGCAGTTTGTGTTAATTAATATTTAAGACGTTGAACGCTTTGAAGCAAATGTCCACTGTGCCCCACAATCTATTTTGTTGAAGCGCTTCTCAGTGAACGACAACAAATTCTTGAAAGCACTGACTGTTTTCTCCAAGCATTGGTGTGTATGGAAAAATGCCATCTTTTGCACTGTGCAGGAAATCAGCCACTGGTACCAACCTGTAAAATCAGAAATGACTGTGTATAAATGCACTATCAATGCAACTAAGTTTAAAATCTTTAATCCAAATCTATTAAACTCAATGACCGTTTGACCTAGAGGACTCAAAACCAATTGTAAAGCATTATTATTACAAGAAGGTTCAAGATAGTGAATAGGGCTGGCAAAAAAAAAAGACATCACAGTTATTGTTCAAATCCAAAATGACTTTTTTCAGTAGTTGTGCAAAATAAATAGGAAAATAATGATAGAACATCTGAAAGTACAATATATGTTTTTTCTTAAAGGTGCAGTATGTAAGATTCAGAAACCCTTGTTATTAATGACACCTGTGGCCGTTAAGTGAACTGCAGCCTGTTGCTCATGATCACGCGCACTCCATGGTGACCAAGACAAAGAGACTGAACGTGATTTACCGGCATCATGATGACAGATGAGGTAGCATAATTAACATTACACAGTTATGATTGTTTTACTACAAACTGTGAGACTGTATATTATACATGACTCTCCAGTGCTGGAACAGGGCTAAAACAAAGTGTGGAGATAGGATGTTTTATAATAATAGAATGTATATATTTTCTGTATAACCAAGTTACATTACACTAATGAATGGAGCTTTTTGCATTATCTTGAACATTGTCTAGAATTCATGTGTTATTGTAGTTTACCTTGCTGAATAATTACAGATTAACATTATGTCTGTTACTGTGAATCAGCAAATCTGACTTTTAGTATAAAGAGAAGATCGTTGAAATTATTTGAAAGTTATGAAGCAAGGTAGCTTGCAATTCATCAGCGTTAGCAGGCAAGATCAAGTTAGCTAAAAGTACACAGATCAAACCTTATGGCAATATATTTCATGTGCTCTGCAGTTATGTAAGCTTACCTGTCCAATAAGAAGAACGCCAATTTGATCCCCAAAACCAAACGAAGGAATCAAATGCCCTGCTGATGTTCACTCTAGTTTTCGCTTGACCACGATCACGTTCCCACTTAGCCAGACTGGATTCAGTAGATAAATGTTTTTTATTTTGGCTTACTCTGAGTGTGTGAAGGAGTCGGTGTTGTGCTGGGAGCCGGACGTTTGCTGGATTTTAAAAAGTTTTAGGTTAGTACATAGAAAAGAATAAAAGTGTACAGAATATAGTGTTTACACCATTTCCCAAAAGGTTTCTCAAACCGTCCCCCATCTGCAATTTTCGTACAAATACAAGTAGTCCCACTCCAAACTCACAGCACTGTTTGAGCCAGAAGTTGACATGTCAGGCTACTGATACTTTATAAACAGAACATTGTTTTAATAGTGAAAAAGAGCTGCAGTGTAAAAAAGGCACAGTACATGGAAGTCTTAAAGGACTGTAGTGAGAAAATTCACATGTTTTATCTTTCTTGGTATTACTTCCATCACAAAGACCCCACAGCTGGTGCCATCCTTTTGGATTGTGTGCTGGATTGTCCCTAGCTTCCATTTTATCCCAGTCCATTCTTGTTTTCCAAGTCTGTTGAGTCACATTCTGAAGCAATCTCTGCAAAATTTTGTTTAATGCAAACTAACTGTTTTTAAATAATAATTCAGCATTAACATTTCAGTATATATGTAAAGTTTTACTGGTATTTCTTTGCAGCTTGTTTTGAGTCCTCATGGTCCTCAGAAACTGCAGGATCCAACATGAAAATCTGTCCGGACAGAGCATGGAGATACCGGCCACAAAAGGAATATAGAAGTGTGTGTGTGTGTGTGTGTGTGTGTGTGTGTGTGTGTGTGTAGTTTATACATGTATATATAGATATGTATGTATTATTATATATATATATATATATATATATATATATATATACACTTCCGGTCAAAAGTTTTGAAACACTGGAATGTTTCTCATGATCTGAAGGCGTTTGCTTAAATGTTTCAAATTAGTTTTGTAGACAAAAATATATTTGTGCCACCAAATTCATTTATTTCATTATAAAACTAAAATATAATAAAAAAAATAAAAAAAGTTTTTGAAATTAATGACTTGGACTGAATAATTAAGAAAAGCAGCCAATAAGTGCCCAACATAGATTTTTCTTCAATACTGTTTAAAAATCATCCCAGGGTGATACCTCAAGAAGTTGGTTGAGAAAATGTCAAGAGTACATGTCTGCAAATTCTAGGCAAAGGGTGACTACTTTGAAGATGCTAAAATATAACATAGTTTTGATTTATTTTGGATTTTGTTTAGTCACAACATAATTCCCATAGTTCCATTTATGTTATTCCATAGTTTTAAAGACTTTACTATTATTCTAAATTGTGGAAAAAAATTATAATAAAGAATAAGTGTTTCAAAACATTTGACCGGTAGTGTGTATATGAATTTAAAATGTGTATTTTCATTTTGTCAGTATTCAAACCTAACACATAGTTTGCAGCACCCACCACAAATTTCCAGTGACTGTTGCTGATATTGACAAAGGATACTGCCCCATCAATCTAAATTCACCTGTGAAAACATATTAATTGTACTGTAGAACATTGAAGTGTATTCCTAAAGCTGTTGAAGTTCTTCACACAGTTACTGTAGTTTAGTGTAGCACTTGGACAGAAAATAAAAACTCACATTTGACAAACCCTGTCATGCCATCTGCTGTCGTGTTCTATGCAGAATTACACCAGTGACATAGTGATTCAATACAAGAAGACATCCAGCCTTACCATGGTGATTCAGCACTGCCCAAATGTAACATTTTAAGCATTGAAAACAGTAACAAATGTAGTTGTCTGTGGATGTTATATTCTAATGCAAGATGATGTTTTCATTATTGCTCTTGTTTAGGGTAGCTCTAAATGACCCCCACATTATAAACATTTACATTTATGCATTTGGCAGATGCTTTTATCCAAAGCGACTTACATTGCATTCAAGGTATACATTTGATCGAGCTCATGCATTCCCTGGGAATCAAAATCATGATTCTGGCGTTGCTAGTGCATTGCTCTACTGTTTGAGTTACAGGAATATAAAAAGTTTTGTACATTGTCAGACTTACCTCGCCATTTAAAAGTTCATGGGGCCATAGTGTTACAAAGTCTGCATGTCTCAATGTGTAGGATGTTCTGTAGTCAGCAGATTTTAATACTGATACAACCAGTTCTGTCTCTGGACATGTCCACAGAAGCCTGACCTGTAAAAGCAAATGATTTATAAATGACTGCATTTTTTTTTTACATATCTATTAAGTAAAGAAAAATAATAGTAATTTTATTATTACATAAATTACCTGTTCAGAAGGACTCATAACACATAGTTTCCTGGCTTTTGGCAGGTTCCAGACTGGTTTTATATCCTTTGTTTGTTTTTTTTTTTTTTGGTTACTTTTGTTTTGGGTTTTGGATCTTTTTTTTTGGAGCAGAATAATACTTTGATGTATCTGCCTTTTTAGGTGCTGGTTCTTCCCTTTTTGCCCAGCTCTCCTCTGCAAATATCACATTATTCATTGGTCTCATTGGCCTTACAAGGATGTTCTCTGGAAGGTTGTGCTGAATAATGTGTTCCCTATACCTTTCTTTAAGGGAGGAATACATTGTCTGAATAAATTCTGCCGGTCATAGATGCCTTTTTTTTTTTTTTTTTTTTTTTTTTTTTTAAAGAATGGAAGACTTTACAATGCCAAACCATTTTTCAGCATGACAGTTGGTGTCTCTAGTCTTCTCCGATTCCAACTTATGGCTGGTGCTTCCTTTGTCTGATGCATATTTTCTTAAGTCCCCTAGCATCAAGCCGCTCCATAGTGGGTAGATTCCCATGTAATTATCCATTAGGATGACAGGGGTTTTAGGACAATAGTACAGATTATTTTGAATCTCTTCATCTTCCTCTGTACCAACTATGCTTTTGACATCTTCAAAGACCTTCTTGAAGACCCTGGAAAATGGAGATCTTCCCACAATTGTCTTTGCCGACCTCCTTTCCTCTTCCTGTTCCCACATATCAGAGTGGTCTGGATCTGTACCATCTTACCTGGCTTTATTTTGCTCTGTGCTGATGAGGTCTTCAAGAAAATGAAGGCTGTTCTTAACCAGTTCACAGACGTGCTTGGCCAGCAAAATTACACAAAAGTATATGAAAATTTTGCTGGCTTCCTCTAGATTTGTGGTGGAGAACTCTTTAAGTCCCTTGTCATCCATCTTCTTCCCTATACTGACACTGACAGCCTTGATAATATGGGCAGAGCATAGAGGCAAAACAGTGTATGGCTTTATCTCTGCCCATGTCTTGCTCCTCTTGCAGACAGCATAGGTTCTCTCGAGGTAGGCATCAACACTTTCATGACTGAAGGCAAGAAGAACAGCTTGCATCAAGGCTCAGCTGAAGTCAGTTTCCACTTTATGAATTTTGTGGCTGGTGTACTTTGAGAGTTTCAGCTGAAACTGCATAAGCCATAAAGAAAGTGGGGGAATACTGTGCTCATTACTCAGCATCTTACAAACAGGAAGAGGTGGAGCATCTCTACCTCGTCCAGGCAAGGTAAGTGCATAATAAAACACTCTTTGGTTTTGGTCTGGTATCTTTGAGACAACACCTCCGGTTGCATCTAGATATAATGACACAGGTGCTTTTCTTCTTAGGTGATGCACCAAGATGCTAATGCCTACTTCTGTGTACATGTGTGCTCCAAAGTGGTTCACCTGCCAATGATGTATGTACCCGGGTATGCTATAAAAGTTGCTGTAACACTGTTTAAGGATATGCTGAGTAAGATACATTTCCATAAGTACATTTTCATGTATCTGCATGCTTTTTCTTACTTCAGCAGCAATTACCTTGAGTATGTTTTTATTCAAGCTATGTGTGACATTTCCTGAGATCAATTCTTGAACAGGTGTTGTGCTTAATCTTTTATAATATATCCGGCTAACACCATGAGAAACACATTTTTCCCCTTCTTATGTTGCTTGCTGGCCTAAACCGTGTCTCTGCTTTAAGATGACTGATTGATCCATCACGCCTGACAGTCATTGTGATGCTACAGGAAAGTGGATTGGGCTTTTTCTGCATTGTGAAGGAGTACCGTGCATTGCAAGTAGAGAATGTACAGACTGCATTTACCTTTAGATAGGGCAAATGTCTCTTCCTGCTGGCTTTGGAACGTACATGCTGGTACGTGAAATTAAGCGTACAGCAAGGGTTTTTCTTCCTAAATTGTTGGTAATGGCTTTTGAAGTTTATTAAAATATTTTTGTGGTGCAATTTTCTTCCAGTCTTTAGCACTGATAAAAATTCTGAAGGTTGAAGGAATTGCTGGCACCTGTCTATATTTGCTTTTCGCTGTTTTTTTTTAAAAAAAATTGTATTGTATCTGACACAGTTTTGTTGTTGGCTGCCTTGTCTGAACCTTCAGAAGTGGACGATTCTCAGATTCACTTTCTAGTGATTCCCTATGTTTCTGTTCCAAACCTTCCTCTGTCCTAGACATCAAATATCTGGATGGCTGTTCTGTGTCTTGAGAACTCAGTGTTTCTCCATCACTTTCTGATACTGTAAAATGCTCTCTTGAGACAGACAATAATGGTTCTTCTCCTGAAGATTCTTTGTGACCAACACTAGATACCTCTGAATAGATGTCTGAAAAGTCATTCTAAATTTTGGTTTTGTGGTCTTTGCTATTTGTAATTTTTGTTTTGATAAAACATTCTTCTGTTCCATTTCTTAGAAATGGTTTTGCTGCTTCTGCTTCTTTACATTGCAGTGTTTCTGAATTAATCTGAATTGGTAATTCTTCCTCTGACCAGTATGATGCCTCATCATATTCCTGTGACTCTGCCTCCCTTTCTTCTGGCTTGGGAAAACCCTTCTCTCCATCTGTCCCAGAGATGACATATCTGGATACGGCTGAATTGTTTGCTAAACTGTCATCCTCACCTTCAGTTTTACTGTCTGTGTTTTTCGTATCTTCTTCTCCTATGGGAAAATTTGTTTCTTTCAGCTGGCTCTGTGCTTCAACTAGTCCTCTGATATTTTTTCTATTGTACCTCCACACGACATATAACCACTTCCTATTTTTTGATGTGTCACTCCGAAAAAGTTATTTTGCCAATCTTGACCAGACCGCAGAGTTTGCAAAAATGTCTTGTGTTCAGGAAACTAAGTACAACTGCATCTACACCCCCAGCAACTCCCCAGAGGTCTACTCTTGCAGCTCCCTTTCCTTTATGAAATTTTGGCATTGTCCCACTTGGGGAAATATAACACACACAAAGACAACAAAGTGGTCATTATAAACTATACCCTATACAGCTGGTAAAAAGTATACCCATCTATGTTCTTGTTCACATTTGATATGCATTTAATGCCATAATGGCACATTTGTATAATGTTGTATCTCAGTATTTTTATTAATAACAACAGTTATATTTGTAATGCTCCAGGCTACTTACCATTCACCAACAATTGTGATCTGTGCATTGGCTGACCAGCAGTTTAACATACACTTTGCACATGGCACTTACATTTATAGATTACTTAAACCCCAAATTCCATAATTTTTTACAAGATGGTGCTAGGGGCTGTCATAGACTCCCAGCCACAAGAGGAAGAATAATAAATATAGCTGCAGACAGCAATAAAGGAGTCCAAGCAATAGCCCAAAAGAAGTGTCAAATAATCAAAGCAGGAACCTTAGGCCCATTAGGCTCATGTAAGCCAAACTTTGTGTGGACTTATGCAACATGTGTGAATAGGCCAGATATCAGAAGGCAAAGTTTGACTTCAACTTCTTACTTAATTTAAAAAAAAAAAAAATGTGGAATACTTTCTATGAAATTGTATGAAATTCAATCAACCTGTCTATAAAATTGAAATCCCTGTAAAGTCACTTTAAACTTTTAAAAAACAAAGCTACATATAAAACATATAAAACAATAAATCTATTGATTCAGTAAGTGCAGAAAAATATGGTCAATTGGTCATTACCTTGTAAGAAAGGATACATCCACTTGAACATACAGTACACATTGTACACAGAAGGAAAGAAGACAGACAAAAATGGCCTTGCATAACACAAAGCCAAAAGACTCATTAAACATCTGTTCATGTGACATCAACTTATAAACAGTGGTGGACAGTGACAGAGTATTTTACTATTAAAGGTCACATTAAGGTAACAGGTATGGCCATAAAAATGTGATAAAAGAGAATGTAATATAAATACTTTATATATATATATATATATATATATATATATATATATATATATATATATATATATATATATAATTTATTAATTGTAACAGTGTTTAGAGTTAGGAAATGCGCATGTGCTCTAGACTTGTTTACATTGTGCCAGTCTCACTTGCACTGCGCATGTAAACATATCTATCTATCTATCTATCTATCTATCTATCTATCTATCTATCTATCTATCTATCTATCTATCTGTCTGTCTGTCTGTCTGTCTATCTAATGTGTAATCAGATAGATAGATAGTTCAATGCTCAAAGTACTGAACATTTACTCCCAAAAACAAGTCTTGTGTGTTTTACAGTTGGTTTTATGTCTCTAGGTTAAACAGTCATTGAGTTTAATAGATTTATAGGGATAATTGAATCAGTATAAAAAGTACTGAACATTTACTCCCAAAAACAACGTGTACTGTATGAAGAATAATATTCTGAGTGTTTTACAGTTGGTTTTATATCTCTAGGTCAAACGGTCATTGAGTTTAATGGAATTAGAATATTACAAACATTTACACTACTATATTTATCTGACAACATATAGAATGTAAATTCCACAAACAGAGCCTTGTGTCATGAAAGGGATATTTTTAAGAACATTTAATATTTTTGTGATATAATATAAAATGGTTAAATTGTTTAATTGATTTATAGGGCTAATAAAATTGATATGAAAAAATATATTAAAAAAAAAAAATCAGCTTTGTGCTAGGCAAAGAAAACCTGTTCATGTATTTCCAAGTTGGTTTGACTTGTAAATGTTATAGGCACGGAGAGTTTAATGGGGACTGTCGCAAATGTCTAACGAATGTCAAATATAAAACTAACTTTACCGCACTGTCAAATATTCCTTCATATCTTCAAAAATGACTGAATAAACAAATAAAATAACAACTTACAGCTTACATATTCCAGTTTCTTCTCTTAGTTTGGCACTTGGCAGTCTTGACAAAGATTTGAAATTGAACATAATGACATAAAACGTGCATCGTTTCTTTCACATCTGCATTTCTAAACCGTTTACACGCACAAGAATATATTGATCTATTAATCCCAATGACAGAGAACAAACAAAGCTATATCAATGAGTCCACAATTAAAGCTCCTTGGCTGAATTCATATAAAATTCAAGCAAAATTATATTACTTACATAACTCAAGTGGCAGGTAATCACTGATTTATGGCAGGACTAGCTTTAACAAATGTACTTACAATACATGGCTCATTTAAAGGAATAGTTCACCCAAAATTGAAAAGTTGCTGATAATTTACTCACCCTCAGGCCATCCAAGATGTATCTGAGTTTCTTTCTTCATCAAAACAGAATTTAAGAATTTTAGGATTTCATTTCAGGGCTCCTCCTTTAAACAATGCAAGTGAATGTCCTCCATTTTTTGATGATCCAAAATGCATATTTAGGGTGCATCAAAATAATCCACATGACTCCAGTCGACAAATAAAATTCTTCTGAACCCAAATGATTGATTACTTTTAGAAACAAAACAATTCTTATATACTTTTTAACAACAAATGTTTGCTTCCGTACATCTCTGTGAAGCACGCTCATGAGAGGGATGATGTAAGCTCGTTAGTAAGGTCACGCATCACGTGGAGGAGGCAGGAAGCGCGTCATTGTTTACAAGAGGAGCGCTGTACAAAAGTTTAATTGGCTTTGCTGTAGATTTGTATTTGTATAAGTGTATTGTTAAAAACATGATATTAGAATTTAAAAAGTCAAACATTTTAGAAGAGAGCAAAACAACAAACATCACGGTTGTTTAAGTCAATGAGCATTAAGCTGTCATCAGCAAGCCGTTTCCCGTCATGCTTCCAGTCGGGCACAGCTACACTCTTAAAATGAATGTGTTAAAAAGAACAACGTTTATTTCTTAACACATCTGTGTGTCTAGTTAAGAACAAAATATTTTGTGTTACTCTTAACTCAACCAGTGTGTTATCCTTTATAACACAGACAGAGTGTTAATACAGTTAACACATTCATGTGATATAATTACACAGTTTGTGT
This sequence comes from Myxocyprinus asiaticus, assembly GCF_019703515.2. Taxonomy (NCBI): domain Eukaryota; kingdom Metazoa; phylum Chordata; class Actinopteri; order Cypriniformes; family Catostomidae; genus Myxocyprinus; species Myxocyprinus asiaticus. The sequence goes on from NC_059385.1 coordinate 37,957,223, forward strand.
AAGAGTTGTGCAAATTTTCTAACAAATATTACAAAAATGAATAAAACAACAACATTGAATTAATTCCATTCATTTTATTAAAAGTAGAAATTTTATATTGCAAAATATTACTCAGTATTTCCTGAAACACATTCTTTCCAATTTTCATAAAAGTACACATTTAAACAAGTTTGTATATTGGATTTACATACAACATGTCTCTACAAGAAAACAATATTTTATATGGCAAAATATTATTGTCACTAGAATGTACAGTATTCTTTGAAATATTCATATAAAGTAAATTAAGTGAAAAGTTCATAAAGAATTGAAACAAGTTTGTATCTTGGATTTACAAGCAACTTTTCTTTAAAAGAAAGTGTAGTGTAGTGGTCTAACATCAACAGCATCTTTTACATGAATCATGTTGTATTAATTTATTCTTTCAACTGCAAATGCATACAAGTGAGGGTGAAAATACAACTGTGACAAAATTCTAACAAAACTAGAACAACTTCCTTTTCACATTCAGGAATTATGTGTAAAACTTCCCAAAAGTGGTGTTCTCCTCTAAAATCACAGTTTAGAGCAAGCACACGACCATTTTCATAAGTCTGACCAAACATACTAACAGAGTGAGCTACATTAACAGTGTTACATGCATCAATATCATAGTCAAAGGCTTTCATATTTTCAACAAACTCAACACTTTTCTCCAAAGATCCAACCATGACTGGAAACACGTATAAGTGGACTGCGCAATGTCCAGTGAAACATAGTCTGAACCTGATTCTCATTGGCCAAAGTCATAGAAATATTTATAAAATTACACACAGCATGAGCTTGTCTTTTCAATGGCCCATGCTTTCCCTCGAATCTCTTGCACCACAATTTAGATAGTGAACCAAACTGTATCATCATGTGCCAGTACTGAGTCATAAAATATGTTTTGGTATAAGTGGCCTGTTTGGATAAAGGCTCTCAATCAATGGCTAACTGCTTTAAAAAAACAGCTAGTCCCTTGGTTCCAACTGATGCAAATAATATACAAACTTCTCAAAGGATAATGAACAATTTCCAGTGACAATTACCTTCACTTACTAAATGTCCAATCAGAAAATTAAAAAAAAAAGTATAAGACACCACATCTGACTGGCATTTTGCTTTATGGGGTTCTCAGATGTTTCTAAATTATGAATGGCACTAGGTTTTTTTTTCTTTTTTTTTTCGTGTTTTCCAATCCATAGTCAATGCCTACCATTCGGTCATTCAGCTGGTCTATAGTAAAAAAGATTATCTTCATAGATGAAATGTTGTAACATTAGTTTAATCTCAAGTGGAGCCACGCCCTCTAAAATGTCATAGATAATGTCTACACAGACATCTTCAGTAATATGAAAGTAATTGAGAGAGTTAAGACTGGAATCTGCTTTAATGCCTGTTAAAGCAGGATTGTTAAGCATGACATGGTCTTTGTAATTTACTCTATTGCGCAACTCTAGATGATTTTTGAAGTGTGATCCATCATGATAATCCCACATTTTACAGTCACTTTCAGTTGATTGCACAAAGAGCTTCTGCATTTGTTCATTTTCAAATAGAAACTTAAGTGTTAATAATAGATATGTATTGACATGTATCTGACAATCCCTTTCTGTCACTCACTCGACGTTGTGTCGATGTAGTGACACTAGCGGTCACTCTTGGGAGCCCCAGATACCTCTGCTTTTTTGAAAAAAGGCCAATGAGAATTGGCAAGTGGAATTTGCATGCCACTCCCCCGGACATACAGGTATAAAAGGAGCTGGTATGCAACCACTCATTCAGATTTTCTCTTCAGAGCTGAGCGGTTCTATTCATTGAAGCTGAATTCATCCGCAAAGTTTGTTCACCTCATCTGCTGGATTCTACGGCGCATTTCAGTGGCTTCTCCCCCTCTGCACCCGTGGAGTGCAGAGAATGCCGCTGGGTGCTTCGGCAGAAACAACAAAAGAGTATATTCTAAAAAAGAAAAAAAAAAGAGTATATTTTCTTTCTAAAAGAGCAGCACACACGGAACGTCTTTTTAAAGATGACTTTCCGTCTGTGTGTTATTCCTGGTTGCGGTCGATATCTCTCCGCTTCTGATGGCCACATTCGCTGTCTTACGTGTCTGGGTGCTGCTCACGTGGAAACATCGTTCGTGGATGGGTCTTGTCCTCACTGCGAGAACATGACCATAGCAACGTTGCGGTCACGGCATGCATTTGTAAGAAAGCAAGCCACCCCAGCGGCTCCCCGCCTCAGTCCTTCTACCTATGGGTATGAGGCCATGCTGGTTAGCACTGGGGGCAATTTGGGGACCTCAATGGGACCACCTCCACTGAGTATCCCCCCACGGACCTCCCATTCCCCAGCACGATCGCTTGCTCTGGTTGGGCGCTCGGACAAGATCACCGGCTCGTCTCAGGGTGAGTTCGACATCTTGGGGAAGAAGATTATCAAGCGCAGCATTGTTATTGAGCGCAGCATTGGAGAGCGGGCTCATCCAGTCAGACACAGAGGCTTCGACTGGGCTTCCTCCTTCGGGAATGGTCGCCCAGTCCCAGGCTGACGCGGAAATGATGGACATGCTTTCCTGGGCAGCCGCGAGTGTCGGCTAGAGTGGAACCCTCTGCTCTTCCCAGAAACCTCGCGGCTCGACAATTGGTTCCTGGGCTCGGGGCACCACCCACGGCCATGCCCCGCCCCCGTTTCTTTCTTCCCAGAAGTGCATGAGGAGCTGACAAGATCGTGGGAGGCACCTTTTACTGCCCTGTCCCGGTCTTTCAGCTTCCCCGCTCTTGCTACCCTCGATGGCGGAGCGGCAAGGGGGTATTCGGCGATCCCCCAGGTGGATAAGGAGCTCGCAGTGCACTTGTGTCCGCAGAGTGCCGCCACCTGGCGTGGGTGCCCGAAACTCCAGTTCAGGGCCTGTAGGTTTACGTCTTCCCTAATGGCTAGAGCCTATGGTGCCGCTGGACAAGCTGCCTCCACCCTGCATGCCATGGCTCTCCTGCAAGTACACCAAGCCAAGGCACTAAAAGAACTGCACGAGGGTAGTTCTGACCTGGGATTAATGCAAGAACTGCACTCGGCGACCGACCTCGCTCTCCGGGTAACGAAGGTCACGGTGCGGTCTCTTGGGCAGGCGATGTCCACCCTGGTGGTCCAGGAGCAGCACCTTTGGCTCAACTTGGTTGAGATGCGCGAGGCTGACAAGGCACGGTTCCTTGACACCCCCATCTATTCGGCGACACCGTCGAGGACTTTGCCCAGCAGTTCTCGGAGGTGAAGCAGCAGACGAAGGCCATACAACACATCCTGCCCCGGTGCGGCTCAAGACCCTGCACCCCATCTGCTCGTCACCAAGGGTGTCCTTCTGCAACTACAACACCAGCTCTGCCACAGCCCGCCCACGTGGCCCGGCCCCGGCATGGAGCCCAGCGCAGGAAGCAGACGCCACCCGTCTCGCAGCCGGCCTCCAAGAACCCGAGGAAGGCTTTAAAGTGCCCCTGAGACGGGCGACCCAGGGGCAAGGAGACCCGCTTCTCCAGAGCTGGTGAGCAGACCACTCCATCCCTGTCGTGTTTCATTTTCATTTTATTCCCCTAACGTCCAAGAGGCTGCAGTACCGAAAAATTAAAAAAGAGCAGTTTCCTTGTTCCCTGGGTCACATATTCGGTGCGAAGGCCATCGTCATGACCACCGTCCACGTCCCATCTTTGCAGGTATGGCGCTCCAGCGGTGGTCCTCTTGCCCCTGTGCACCCAGCTGTGGCACAAACACGCCCACACAGGATTGGGGATGCCCACACTACGGGGACGAGTCTCCTCCTCCCCCCTCCTCGGCCAATCATATGGTGGGCGGCAGGAGCCAGGTAAGTACTTACATGTCCCTGGACACAGCATGGCTATGGGGCTCGAATCCCCTCAACATGGCACCTCGAGCACCGCCCTGCCGCAAGGCCCCACCCGCCGGTACATCCGACATGATCATTCCCTTGGTTCCCCTCACCCGGAGTTTGGACGCGTGGCTCGCGCTTTCCAATCAGTCGTGGTGGCTGAACTGGACCGTCCGACTCGGCTACACGATTCAGTTCACCAGGCGCCCAGGTTCAGCGGCGTCCACTTCACCTCAGTGAAGGGTGAGAAAGCCGCTACCTTGCGTGCGGAGATTGCTGCCCTTCTGTGCAAGGGTGCGATAGAGCCTGTCCCTCCAGCCGAGATGAAGAAAGGATTCTACAGCCCTTCATCATACCGAAGAAAGGTGGTGGGTTGCGACCAATCCTGGACCTGCGAGTACTGAACTGGTCTTTGCACAAACTCCCATTCAAGATGCTGACATTCTAGCGAGGGTCCGACATCAAGATTGGTTCGCGGCGGTAGACCTGAAGGACACGTTCTTTCACGTCTCGGTCTTACCTCAACACAGACCCTTCCTGTGGTTTGCCTTTGAAGGCCAGGCGTACCAGTACAAGGTCCTCCACTTTGGCCTGTCCCTGTCCCCTCGTGTCTTGACGAAGGTTGCAGAGGCTGCCTTGCCCCGCTAAGGGAAGTGGGCATCCGTATCCTCAACTATCTCGACAACTGGCTAATCCTAGCTCACTTTAGAGAGTTGCTGTACGCACACAGGGACCTCGTACTCCGGCACCTCAGCCGACTGGGGCTTCAGGTCAACTGGGAAAAGAACAAGGTCTCCCCGGTTCAGAGCATCTCTTTTCTCGGTCTGGAGTTGGACTCAGTCTCGATGACAGCGCGCCTCACAAACAAGCACGCACAGTCAGTGCTGAACTGTCTGAAGGCGTTCAGATGGATAACAGCGGTTCCACTGAAACTTTTTCAGAGGCTCCTGGGGCATATGGCATCTTCATCGGCGGCCACACCGCTCGGGTTGATGCATATGAGACTGCTTCTGCACTGGCTTCAGACTCAAGTCCCGAGGTGGGCATGGTGCCACGGGACACATTGCATGGTCATCACACCGGTCTGTCACCATCTTTTCAGCCCTTGGACCGACCTCTCGTTTCTACGGGCAGGTGTTCCTCTAGAACTGGTATCCAGGCGCGTCGTGGTCATGACAGATGCCTCCAAAATGGGCTGGGGTGCTGTTTGCAATGGGCACGCAGCCGCCGGCCTCTGGACGGGTCCGCGACTGCATTGGCACATCAACTGCCTCGAGTTGTTGGCAATTCTGCTCACCCTGTGGAGGTTCCGACCGTTGATCCAGGGCAAACACATGTTAGTTCAGACAGACAACACGACAACAGTAGCATATGTCAACCACCAAGGTGGTTTGCACTTTCGTTGTATGTCACAACTCGCCCGCCTTCTCCTCCTCTGGAGTCAGCAGCACTTCAAGTCACTGCAAGCCACTCACATCCCGGGCAACCTCAACACTACAGCGGACGTGCTGTCACAACAGGTTACCCTCAGGGGAGAGTGGAGACTCCACCCTCAGGTGGTCCAGCTGATTTGGAGTCGATTCGACAGGCACAGGCGCACCTGTTCGCCTCCCAAGAATCCTCCCCACTGCCCGCTCTGGTACACCCTGACTGAGGCCCCCCTCAGCATAGACGCGCTGGCACACAGCTGGCCCCCTGGCATGAGCAAATATGCATTTCCCCCAGTGAGCCTGTTTGCACAGACCCTGTGCGAGGTAAGGGAGGACGAGGAGTAGGTCATCCTGGTAGCACCCTACTGGCCCACCCAAACATGGTGCTCGGACCTCACGCTCCTCGCGACAGCTCCCCCCTGGTGAATTCCCCTGAAGAAGGACCTTCTTTCTCAGGGACGGGGCACCATCTGGCACCCACGCCCAGACCTCTGGAATCTCCATGTCTGGCCCCTGGATGGAACGCAGAAGACCTAAGCGGTCTACCTCCTGCGGTTGTAGACATGATCACTCAGGCTAGGGCCCCCTCTACAAGGCGCCTGTATATCTTTAAGTGGCGTCTGCTCGCTAAGTGGTGTTCTTCCCGTCGGGAAGACCTCCAGAGATGCGCAGTCGGATCAGTGCTTTCCTTCCTGCAGGAGAGGTTGGAAGGGAGGCTGTCCCCTTCCACCTTGAAGGTGTACCTTGCTGCCATGGCAGCACACCACGACGCAGTCGACGGTAAGTCTTTAGGGAAGCATGACCTGATCATCAGGTCCCTAAGAGGTGCCAGGAGGCTGAATCCCTACAGACCATGCCTCGTTCCCTCAAGTCCCCTTTGAGCCTTTGCAGTCAGCCGAGCTTAAGGCAGTCTCCTTGAAGACTCCTGACTGCGCTCACTTCCATCAAGAGGGTAGGTGACCTGCAAGCGTTCTCTGTCAGCGAAACATGCCTGGAGTTCCATGCCTGGTTACTCTTACGTGATCCTGAGACCCCGACCGGGCTATGTGCCCAAGGTTCCCACCACCCCTTTTAGGGTCCAGGTGGTGAACCTGCAAGCACTGCCCCAGGAGGAGGCAGACCCAGCCCTGTCGTTGCTGTGTCCGGTGCGTACTTTACGCATCTATTTGGATCACACGCAGAGCTTTAGAATCTCTGAGCAGCTCTTTGTCTGCTTTGGTGCACAGCGGAAAGGAAGCGCTGTCTCTAAACAGAGGATCGCCCACTGGCTCGTTGATGCCATAACTATGGCATATCTTGCCTAGAACATACCGCCCCCGGTAGGGCTACGAGCCCATTCTACCCGAGGTGTAGTGGCTTCCTGGGCCCTGGCCAGAGGTGCCTCTCTAACAGACATTTGCAGAGCAGCGGGCTGGGCAACACCCAACACCTTTGCAAGGTTCTACAACCTCCGGGTGGAACCGGTTTCGTCCCAGGTAGTGGCACGCAACACAAGTGGATAAGCCCGGGATAGTCAGATGGGTGTATCGCTTGCACATAGCGCCTTCCACCTCCCTTGGAGCTGAAGATGTGCGCCGTTAATTCCCAGTAGTGTTCACAAACTTTGTTCCCTGGTTGACTTCCTCCGAGCCTTGTGACAGTCGAGTTTTCAGAGAGACTCGCTGCCGGCCCAGTACACATGCTAACTAAGAGCCCTGTTATGGGGTAGGTGCTCTGCATGTGGTGGTTCCCTGTAAGGCTAACCCCATGCGATATATATCTTCCGCTATTTTGTTTTCCTGCTGGCAAACTGCATCTTCCTTGGGCAGAGCCCCTCTGCCCCAGTCTCCATGTTTGTAGTAACTCCTCCCCCGTTGGGTAGGATCTACCTTGAAGACTCTCCACATGGTTGGAAAGACCATGTGACGTATTTTCCCACTTAAATATCCCCCCCTCTTTGGGTGAGGTGTGGCCTCCCCGACTAGACCTTGTGGCCCAGTCGGATAATCCCCCTTTTTTTTTTGGGAGTGGAAAAAAAGAAGGGGAAAAGAGGCCATGACTGGGTTGAGCCTGTCTCTATCTTTTGGGTAGTCGACTTGTCCCCAAAAAGGGCTGTTCGACACTCATAACTATGTTGGAGGAGGTTATGTGTCAGCCTGGTGCGCTAGCTATGAGGCACACAGCAGTCTGCCCACCACACACCACCAGTTCACGTAACACAGTTTAGCCAGTTGTGGCGTTTCGTATAGGGACCCCTAGTGTCACTACATCGACACAACGTCGAGTGAGTGACAGATAGGGAACGTCATGGTTACTGGTTTAACCTATGTTCCCTGATGGAGGGAACGAGACGTTGTGTCCCTCCTGCCACAATGCTGAACTACCCGCTGAAATGGCCAGACCTTATATCAGCTCCTCAGCATAAAACCTGAATGAGTGGTTGCATACCAGCTCCTTTTATATCCGTATGTCTGGGGGAGTGGCATGCAAATACCACTCGCCAATTTTCATTGGCCTTTTATCAAAGACCAGAGGTGTCTCGGGCTCCCAAGAGTGACCCCTAGTGTCACTACATCAACACAACGTCTCGTTCCCTCCATCAGGGAACGGAGGTTACACCAGTAACCATGACGTTTTCTGAAAAATATTTGGTCATTTTGTAGGGGGTATCAACTTCCTCAAACATCTTCCATCTGCTTTCAAATTCTTCAAAGTTTGCAATTTGTTATGAGGTATGGGTAGCTATTAAGAAGAGACATGGTTCTCTCTTGCAAAAAGTCCAGTGTTCTGGTCAGTAGCTCTTTTGTACACATGATGCTTCTTTGCACATCATTCAAGGTACAATTTGAGGAGGAGTACATTTTTGTAAGAAATGCAGCCACACAGCTTTGGTAGTCAGAAGTAATTAAAATCCTTGAACTGTTTAAATTAGTCTCTGGAGTATCAACAGCAGTAGAGCAAGATGAAAAGTTATCTGATGTGTCAGTATCTGTGTCTTGTTCTATCTCTAATGAGATGCTTAGCATAAGAATTGAAATTATGATATGTTTGTTGGCTGTGGTTTTGACTGCAAACAACTGAATAATTCTGTGCATCAGAAAGTGCATGCACATGCCTGAGATGACTGAGAAGTTTCCATACATCTTCTGAAATTGATTTTTTTTTTACACTTTGGACAAATGAACATGGTATGGCTTATGACATTGCTTGGAGCTTTGCGATAAGTTCCAAAACTTTAGATCTCTTCCCACCCGAGAGAGGGATGTCATAGACATTTTCAAAGAAATGAAAAACAGATCTGAGCTGCACAGGATATACTAGATTGCAAACCCAATACATTTTGAACAGCTTGTCAATGGCACATGTTAGATTGTTATTCTCAATCAGAATGGTGACTTTGTTGTTCTCTGCCACAATAATGTCTTGCGCTGTAGTACTGGGGGTTCCTAAACAGACAAGATGGGGTTGATGGTTTTCTGCCGTTCTTTGAGGAGAATTATCCAGGAGGTTGGAAATGCTGGTTCCAGTCTATAAATCCTGGATGGTTTCTAAGTTCTTGTGCATTTACTTAAACTTTAGGCCAGATACATTTTTTATTTTATTTTTTTCATTTGTGTTCATAAGAGAAAACATGTAAAAGCAGTTTATGGTTGTTTTCAGATCTGGAGCTTCTTTGATTTGTTCTGAAACAGGTACAAAAATTGTTTCAATAATGAATTTTTCTTGGTTTGGTTTGCTTTCACATGACAATACTTCCAAATGGACCAAAACTAAATAAAAGTTTAAGAGTAAATAAAAGTCACATGTGACCATGCTGTCCCCTCACTGGTCACAATATTCATGTGATTTAGCTCATTCATTGATATACTAGTTAAAGTTATATACTTGCCTAAAAATTGTCAACCAATACAAATGTTTGAGTATTGTTTATGTTATTGTTATACAAAGCGTCACCACATTGTACAGTATGTGCATTCCAGTAAGAGTTTAGACAGCAAAAACATTTTCCATTACTTAGATTAGTGTTTCCCAATCCTGGAGTACCCCCAACACTGCACATTTTGAATGTTTCTCTCATTTGACACACCCAGTTCAGAACATGGAGCCTCTACTAACAGGCTGATGAATTAAATCAGGTATGTTCAGCGACACATCAAAAATATGTAGTGTTGGGATACTTCAGGACCAGGATTGCGAAACACCAGCCGCTAGCCCGTGTATTTTAAGTCTAGGCCTTCAGTGCGATTCATGCCATTAAGAAAACACAGTTTCACAATGAATAAGACACCGTATGCCTATCATACATTATGTGGCAGTCAACTAATAATACCAATTGACATTTTAAAAACATGTCCACACACAAAACCAGAACCAAAGAGGTCTAATACCAAGAAAAATCTCTCTAATCATATTTGCAATTTAAATTTTGCTTGCAATACATTTTGTTTTGTCAGGGTACACTGTTACTTTTCAAAACTTGATCTGACACTGAATGCTCAAGCAGCCTAATTTACACTTAGAAAACTCCTGATGTTTCTATAACAATGCAAAAAGCACTTACCAATTTACTTTAAGTGAAAATCGGCCCTTCTTTCCTGTTTAATTAATCAATCGCACGATCATGCAGAACATCTCATTTTTAAATCCATAAGGATCTCTTTCTCAAAGGCAATACCAGCAGTGATGACAGCCGACTCGTCAGCAAGATCTCACGCTCTTCGATTTCAAATTACATCACTTAAAGCGTGATTGCGTCACTCAAGGCCAGCTAGAAGGCCTGGACTGGGACATATCTAAAGACATACAGCTTTGCTTTAAAAATGTGCTTTTTGGGTTTGTCACTCTCGAAAAACAATTAAAAGTGAGTATTTTCTAGGTAATTTAATTATTCTGCTTGCTAAGTACTTTATCCATAAATGTAAGGTATTAAAAATTAAACCCATTTTCTCTCATTTTCAAAGAGATACTGAGATTTATATTCAATCTCTGTCCACCTCCTGTAACAAAAAAGCTATTAAGACCTGGAATGTGTGCTTACATTTTGGTGTTTTTGGGTAATTGATTATGGGTAATTGATTATTTCATTATTAATGTTTTGGGTTCCAGGCATAGATGACTTGTGTGGGTACTGTGTGTATCTTCTTTCTATTTGTTTATTTGCTTTCTTTTTTGTCTCTTTCTTGATTTTGACTTTTTTGTTTTTGGCAAGATATTATATTTGGTTATGATATTATTTGGCTGATGTGATATGGTTCCCTTGGCATGGATCATGTTTGCATTGTTCTACGTATAATACATGTTTAATTAAAAAAATAAAAAATAAAATAAAATACTGGGACATATCCTAAAGACCACACCCACAAGAACAAATAAATCAATCTGATTGGCTGATGAATCTGACAGTCTGACTTTAGATGACTATTCACTGCAGTGTTGAGGGATTCTGTGGAAACTCTGAAGGCCTGACGGGGTGGAGCTCAGACACACGCACTGCTTCGGCTAAGGAGCATGGCTTTGGGCATGTGATTTGTGAAACAGTTGTCGCACTTTGCTTGTAAGCATCAAGGAATAAATTCTGATTGGATACTTAATTTTGTTTTTTGCTATTCATTTGTAAATTAATTAGGAGTGAAAAGCGATTGAAAATACATAGGCAAAAAGGTGATTGAGAATGAAAGGATGAAAAAATATTTATTAATTAGGCATGTTATGTCAGCAGAGAAGGATTTGCTGGCCCTGAGAAATCGCCACTGGGAAACACTGACTTAGATGGATAGGAGTTGTAAAATTTATGACATGGTTATTTTATCCTTCATTTCTTGCTTTTGCGTTATTTCTGCATTGAAAAGTGCCTATTCTTGCAGTCTCAGTGCTTTTTCTTTCTGCCTTTCTCACATGCGCACCCACACATACACACACACACAAACACACACACACACACACACACACACACACACATGTTGGTGCTGCTACCCTTGTGAGGACTCTCCATAGCATAATGATTTTTATACTGTACGGACTATAAATTCTATCCCCTAACGCTAACCCTACCCCTAAACCTAACCCTCACAAAAGAACTTTCTGCATTTTTACATTTTCAATAAAACATTGTTTAGTATGTTTTTTTTAAGCGATTTGAATTACGAGGACACAGGAAATGTCCTCATAAACCACATTTATAGCATAATACCCTTGTAATTACCAGTTTGTAACCTAAAAAGAAGTCCTCGTAAACCATCCAAACCCACCCAAACACACACACACATAACAGAGAAGAGAAAAGCCACGTGCAAAATAGTTCTTATCTGTCAAAAAGTTGCTACCACCTTCCTAACTGTGTTTTGATATGTCCACATTATGATGGTGAAGCACAGTGACTTGCTGACCTACAGATATCTTTTCCAAAGATCCATAAGATATGTTCATGGTTTTTATAGGGGTATTGCATGGTTTGTTGAGTCTATTTATTCTCACCACAAGCAAACCACTCCAGAGTTCCTTTGAAATACTGTAGGTCTGAGACCACCTCAGCCAGGAGGTCTCAGACCGATTATTTTGGTGTAGATCAGAGTGTGATTGCTATGGTCACATATGCCTAAACAAACTGAATTAAAGGAGAAATGCACCAGGTCCCGAAAACAAATGCTTCAAACAATCCAGGTGTGAAAACACCCTAATTGTATGGAGATCAGTGGTACTGTAGCTTTTAAAGTCACACACGCACAAAGCACAAAAAAAGTAGTTTAAATGTAATCAAGATGTAAGCAAGAGCTGAACTGAGACTGAATTTGGCCAAGCCTTGGCTCATTCCTGATGCAGTGGGGGGCAGCAGTTGAGTCCCTGATTCCAGGGTGGTGCCCCGTCAATGTTAATCCTTACTAATATTCTATTGATTTTTGATAATTGATCATTATCTTTGATGATTGTTGAATTTGAATGATCAATAAGCTAGTGTTAATTTTAATTAATGTTTCATCGATGTTAACGATTAGTGATTATCTTTTATAATTGTTGATTTAAAGGATTAAAAAAAGCTAACATTGATTTTCATCAATGTTCTATTGATTTAATAATTAACAATTATCTTTGAAAATTATTAATTATTGCTAATAACCAAACCAGCTCCTAAACGTAGCACACTACATTTACTGGAGTCCCATATGAGGTTTTAATGAGTTAGATTCAATTAATTAATTTAAATATTAATTAATAACTAAATAAATAATTACCAATTATTTCTGATAGTAACACTGATCTAAACAACCAGTGAAACCCTACATTAGTCATTAATCCTACAGTTCATACAAAATCTTTGTTTTAAACCCTGACCTTAACACTTACTTAGTTTAATAAATTGAAACCATCACTTGCACTATACATAAGTAATATTGGCGTTATATTCATAATGTTAGTCTGAGGGGAACTGGCTCCCACAGTGAGCCTGGTTTCTCCCAAGGTTATTTTTGCTCCATTAAATAACATCTTATGGAGTTCCCTATCTGTCACTTACTCGACGTTGTGTTGATGTAGTGACACTAGGGGTCACTCTTGGGAGCCCTAAACACCTCTGCTTTTTTGAAAAAAGGCCAATGGGAATTGGCGAGTGGAATTTGTATGCCACTCCCCCGGACATACAGGTATAAAAGGAGCTGGTGTGCAACCACTCATACAGATTTTCTCTTCGGAGCCGAGCGGTTGTATTCAGTGCACTGAATTCAATTTCCCTCCAAAGACGCACCTCAAAACTGCTGGATTTACAGCGCATTTCAGCGGCTTCTCCCCCTCTGCACCCGTGGAGTGCAGAGAACACCACTGGGTGCTTCGGCTGAGCGAAAAAGAGAGTATATTCTAAAAGAGTATATTTTCATTCACAAAAAGAGCGGCACACACAGAACGTCTTTTTAAAGATGCCCTTCCATTTGTGTGTTATTCCTGGTTGTGGTCGTTATCTCTCCGCTTCTGATGGCCACAATCGCTGTCTTATGTGTCTGCCCACGCGGAGACATTGTTCGTGGATGGGTCATGTCCTCATTGCTAGAACATGACCGTGGCAATGTTGCGGTCATGGCTTGCTTTCTTAAGAAACTTTCTTAAGAAACTTTCTTAAGAAAGCAAGCCACCCTAGTGGCTTCCCACACCGGTTAGCACTGCGATTTAGGGAAATCAATGGGACCACCTCCACCGGGTATCCCCCCACGGACCTCCCATTCCCCAGCATGCTTGCTTGTCCCGGTCGGGCGCTCGGCTCGTCTCAGTGCGAGTTTGACCTCTTGTTCGGAGCCCGAGAAGACAATGAGTTATCGAGCGCAGCATTGGAGAGCGGGCTCATCCAGTCGGAGGCAGAGGCTTCGACTGGGCTTCCTCCTTCGGGAATGGTCGCCCAGTCTCAGGCTGACACGAAAATGATGGACATGCTTTCCTGGGCGGCCGCGAGTGTCGGGCTAGAGTGGAACCCTCCACTCTCCCCTGAACCCTCGTGGCTCGCCAATTGGTTCCTGGGCTCATGGCGCCGCCCACAGCCACGCCCTGCCCCCATTCCTTTCTTTCCAGAAGTGCATGAGGAGCTGACAAGGTCACGGGAGGCATCTTTTACTGCCCGGTCCCGGACTTTTAGCTCCCCTGCTCTCACTACCCTCAATGGTGGAGCGGTCAGGGGGTATTCGGTAATCCCCCAGGTGGATAAGGCGCTCAAGGTCCACTTGTGTCCACAGAGCGCCACCACCTGGCGTGGGTGCCCAAAGCTCCCATCCAGGGCCTGTAGGTTTACGTCGTCCCTGACGACCAGGGCCTACGGTGCCGCTGGAAAAGCTGCCTCCACCCTGCACACCATGGCTCTCCTACAAGTACACCAAGCCAAGGCGCTAAAAGAGCTGCACGAGGGTAGTTCTGACCAGAGATTGATACAGGAACTGCACTCGGCGACCGACCTCACTCTCTGGGCAATGAAGGTCTCTCAGGCAGGTGATGTTCTCCCTGGTGGTCCAGGAGCACCACCTTTGGCTCAACTTTATTGAGATGCCAGAGGCTGAAAAGGCACAGTTCCTCAATGCCCCCATCTCCCAGGTTGGCCTGTTTGGCGACACCATCGAGGACTTTGCCCAGCAGTTCTCTGCGGTGAAGAAGCAGACGGAGGCCATTCAACACATCCTGCCCCGGCTCGGCTCAAGATCCCACACCCCATCTGCTCGTCACCAAGGGCGTCCTCCTGCAGCAACAACACTGGCTCTGCCACAGCCCGCCCCTGTGGCCTGGCCCTGGCGTGGAGCCCAACGCAGGAAGCAGATGTCACCCGTCTCATGGCCGGCTGCTAAGAACCTGAGGAAGGTTTCGAAGTGCCCCTGAGACGGGTGACCCAAGGGCGAGGAGACCTGCTTCTCTGGAGCTGGTGAACAGCCCACTCCGTCCCCTGGTGGAGGGCCAGGAGGAGAATCTTTTGTTTCCTTTTTTGCCACATGCCCAAGAGGCTGCGGTACCCAAAAGTTCGACATAAGAGTGGTTTTCTCATTTCCTGGGTCACATGTCTGGTGCGCAAGGTCGATGTCAGGACCACCTTCCACCGTCCCATTTTTGCAGGTATGGCACTCCAGCGGCAGACCCCCTGCCCCTGTGCGCTCAGCTGTGGCACAAACATTGGTTCCGGTGGACTACAGGAACGAGATTCCTCCTCCCCCCTCCTCGGCCAATCTTATGGTGGGCAGCAGGAGCCAAGTGCTTCAATGTCTCTGGACTCAGCACGGCCACGAGGCTCGAGTCCCCTCGACGTAGCACCTCGAGCTCCACCCCGCCGCGAGGCCCCACCCACCGGTACGTCCGACGTGATCATTCCCTTGGTCCCCCTCACCAGGAGTTTGGGCGCATGGCTCACGCTTTCCAACCCATCGTGATGGCTGACCCGACACAGACCCTTCCTGCGGTTTGCCTTCGAAGGCCAGGCGTACCAGTACAAGGTCCTCCCCTGCGGCCTGTCCTTTGCGACCTTGATGAAGATGCGAGGGGACGAGGCAGCCCTTGCCCCGCTAAGGGACGTGGGCGTCCACATCCTCAACTATCTCAATGACTGGCTAATCCTAGCTCACACTCAAGAGTTGCTGTGTGCACACAGAGACCTTGTGCTCCAGCACCTCAGCCGACAGGGGCTTCGGGTCAACTGGGAAAAGAGCAAGCTCTCCCCGGTTCAGAGCATCTCTTTTCTCGGTTTGGAGTTGGACTCAGTCTCGATGACGGGCCGCTTAAGGAATGAGCGTGCACAGTCGGTGCTGAACTGTCTGAAGGCATTCAAATGGATTTTTTTAGAGGCTCCTGGGGCATATGGCATCCTGAGCTGTGACCACACCACTCGGGTTGATGCATATGAGACCGCTTCAGCACTGGCTTCAGACTCGAGTCCCGAGATGAGCATGGCACCATGGGACACATTGCATGGCCATCAACCAACCTTGCATTTCTAAGGGCAGGGGTTCCCCTAGAGCAGGTCTCCAGGCAGTCATGGTTACAACAGATGCATCCAAGGTGGGCCGGGGCACCGTATGCAACGGGCACACAGCCGCCGGCTCCTGAACTGGGCCACGGCTGCATTGGAACATCAACAGCCTAGAGATGTTGGCAGTACTGCTCGCCCTGCGGAGGTTCAGGCCGTTGATCCAGGGCAAGCACGTGTTGGTCCGGATGGACAACACAGCGACGGTAGCAAACATCAACTGTCAAGGCGATCTACACTCCTGTTGCATGTCACAACTCGCCTGCCAACTCCTCCTCTGGAGTCAGCAGCACCTCAAGTCGCTACGAGCACTCACATCCCGGGGACCTCAACACCGCAGCGGACATGCTGTCACATCAGGTTACCCTCAGGGGAGAGAGGAGACTCCACCCCCATGTGGTCCAGCTGATTTGGAGTCAATTCAGTCGAGCACAGGTAGACCTGTTTGCTTCCCAGGAATCCTCCCACTGCCTGCTTTGGTACGCCCTGACTGAGGCACCCCTCAGTATAGATGCGGTGGCACACAGCTGGCCCCCTGGACTACGCAAATTCACATTTTCCCCAGTGAGCCAACTTGCACAGACCCTGTGCAAGGTCAGGAAGAACGAGGAGCAGATCGTCCTAGTAGCACCCTACTGGCCCACCCAGACATGGTTCTCGGATCTCACGCTCCACGCGACAGCTCCCCCCTGGCGAATTCCCCTGAGGAAGGACCTTTCTCAGGGACGGGGCACCATCTGGCACCTGTGACCAGACCTCTAGAATCTCCACGACTGGCCATTGGACGGGACGTGGAAGACCTAAGTGGCTTACCACCCGCGGTGGTAGACACGATCACTCTACGAGGCACTTGCATACCTTGAAGTGCCATCTGTTCGCTAAGTGGTGTTCTTCCCGACGGGAAGACCCCCAGAGATGCACAGTCGGATTGATGCTTTACTTCCTGCAGGAGAGGCTGGAGGGGCGGCTGTCCCCCTCCACCTTGAAGGTGTATGTAGCCACTATTTCGGCTCATCTCGATGCAGTAGATGGTAAGTACTTGGGGAAGCACGACTTGATCATCAGGTTCCTGAGGTTGAATCCCTCCAGACCGCACCTCGTCCCCTCGTGGGACCTCTCTGTAGTCTTTCGGGTCTACGGGGAGCTCCCTTTGAGCCCTTGGAGTCAGCTGAGCTTAAGGCACTCTCTTTGAAGACTGCCCTCCTGACTGCGCTCACTTCCATCAAGAGGTTAAGGGACCTGCAGGTGTTCTCTGTCAGCGAATCGTGCCTGGAGTTTGGTCCGGGTTACTCTCACGTGATCCTGAGACCCCGACTGGGCTATGTGCCCAATGTTCCCATGAGCCCTTTTAGGGATCAGGTGATGAACCTGCAAGCGCTGCCCCAGGAGGAGGCAGACCCAGCCTTCGCGTTGCTGTGTCCGGTATTCCATGTGACGTATTCCACTAAAAACACCCCCCCCCCACACTTTTTGGGCGGGGTGTGGTCTCCGCAGTATCTTCCCCTTGGGAGGGACACCCCCTGACGTAGACACTTATGGCTCCCAGTCGGTTAACAAATTCCACTCTTTTTGGGGAGAAAAGAGAGGAAAACAGGTCTCGGCTGGGCTAGCCTGTCCCTATTGTTGGGCAGTTGACTTGTTCCTGAAGGACCGTTTGACGCTCATAAGAGCATTGGGGGAGGTTATGTGATGGCCTGGTGTGCTGGCTATGAGGCACACAGCAGTCTGCCCATCTCGCACCGCCAGTTCACGTAACACAGTTCAAATAGTTGTGGCGTTTTGTATATGGACCCCTTGTGTTACTACATCGACACAACGTCGAGTGAGTGACAGATAGGGAATGTCATGGTTACTTTCGTAACCTCCATTCCCTGATGGAGCGAATGAGACCCTCTTGCCACAACGCTGAACTACCCACTAAAATGGCCGGGACCTGGTCTCGGCTCCTCAGCACAAAACATGAATGAGTGGTTGCATACCAGCTCTTTTTATACCCATATGTCCGGGGGAGTGGCATGCAAATTCCACATGCCAATTTCCATTGGCCTTTTTTTTTAAAAAGCAGAGGTGTTTGGGGCTCCCAAGAGTGACCCCTAGTGTCACTACATCGACACAACGTCTTGTTCCCTCCATCATGGAACGGAGGTTACGAAAGTAACCATGACGTTTTGTGTTCCTTGCCACAGTCACCTTCGGCATGCTCACTGGGGTTATAAATACAATTATTATTTAATTACTTATTTTTAAACACAATTCACAACTTATTTTATCAAACTACACAATGATGACTCTAAGACATTATAGATATTATAGTTTTATCTTCTGTAAGGCCTGATCTTCTGTCAAGCTGCTTTGAAATGATGTGTGTTGTGAAAGGAGCTATACAAATAAAAATGACTTGACTTGACTACTGGAAGGAAAGACAGTGTACTGCAGTTACTCTAGCACATTACTATACAGTACTGTATTGAAATGCTGGAGAGATGGGCCATACTCCACATACTGTAACAATTCTGTACAGTATAGCAATTACCTGCACATCATAAATAATTATTATTTATGTCCATTTATGATCTGTAATTCTTTCATATGGTGATTTCCAAACCTCCACGAAGCTAGAAGAAGCACAAGTACATTTCTCTGTCCAAATATGGTCAAGATAAAGAGGAAGTTATGACATCATGCCAACCTGAGTGCCCACATGACAGGGACTTCCCCATCCCATCCCATAGTAGGATAAATTATGTATCAAGCATAAAACCAATCAGTTGACTGCTGAGACTTATTGTAAATAAATAGACGTTTACAAAAATATATGTTTTATCTATTATTTTCATGCAGTCTCTGGTATTTGAATATGATTATTGACAGTTCTGTAGCTGTAATTGCAGAAGAGCAGTACACCTGCTGTCATCTTCACCTGCCAATAATCTGCTTTCTGCTTCATTATATGATTGGAATCCACATGAGATTATTAAAATGCACTGCTATAACAACTCCATTATGATTGGAAGTAAAATATATGCACAAGATAATGTTTATTTTATAATGTTTACTATTCTGTATTTAGGCGCTAATACCATTTGGGTAAAAATCACAAGACATGGGTCTTGGAAAATGATTCATATAACTAAGAGTTTTAAAGTTATCATTCTCAAATTTGAAATTGAACATTATCAGACTTGTGGCTCAGCTCCATTATGTTTCAATGCATCAACAAGGTCAATGTCATATAATATTTCATATAAATATTTAAGAAAAAAAAAAATTGCTGATCACTTTACAATAAATTAGAACTTTTCTAACCTTTTTTTTTTTTTTTCATGAATTTGATTAAGTTTTACAAACTTCCAAGTGTCTCCTTTCAAAAGAGACCACAATTATGCCTGTAATCCAATGTGAGGATGAACTAAAGCCATTGTATTTTGAGTATGTCCTTTTAGGCTTGTGCTCAAAACAAGGGGGCGTTTGGAAACAGGTTAAGCAATCGAGAAAAACTGTAATGTAATTTAAGTTGTTATTTACTATCAAATTCAATAATAATAATATAAACAGTGTTGAAATCCAATATGATGTCATGTCAGTAACATGAAACTTCATTTGTTCTTGCACATCTCGTGATCAAACATCATGATGTCATGTGTTGTTTCTAGTCTTTGTACAATTTGTCTGATAGTTCTGGTCACATTTTATCTTCTTTTATTTTCATTTATTCTGTTTAGTCTTGATTGATAGTTACCCAGATAGCAAACTGACATTGAATCAAAGTAGAATCGATGTGACGTTGATCTCTGGTGTTGATTTAGCATATTTTTGATCATCCATGTCATGTTGAATCTACGTCGTTCACACCACTGAAAACAAACATAAAATCAATCTAACTGGTTTGTTTACCTGACGCTGAAACAATGTTGATTTCAGTTGAGTGAAACAATGTTATACAATCAACATATTTTGTACTTTTGTTTTTAAAATCAAAAGTTCCTGGGTGTCCACATCACTGAGGAACTCACATGGTCCATCCACACTGAAGTCGTTGTGAAGAAGGCTCTTCAGCGCCTCTTCTTCCTGAGACGGCTGAGGAAGTTTGGAATGAACCGCCACATCCTCACACGGTTCTACATCTGCACTGTAGAGAGCATCCTGACTGGCTGCATCTCCGCCTGGTACGGCAATAGCACCGCCCACAACCGCAAAGCACTGCAAAGGGTGGTGCGAACTGCCAGACACATCATCGGAGGTGAGCTTCCCTCCCTCCAGGAAATATATACAAGGCGGTGTGTGAAAAAAGCTCGGAGGATCATCAGAGACTCCAGCCACCCGAGCCATGGGCTGTTCTCACTGCTACCATCAGGCAGGCGGTATCGCAGCATCAGCACCCACACCAGCCGACTCCATGATAGCTTCTTCCCCCAAGCAGTCAGACTTTTGAACTCTTGATCTCCCACGATCAAAATACATCAGCACTGCACTTTATTACTCTTATATCTCACACCGGACTGTCATAAATTATATTATTATTATATTATATTCTCTCTTAACAACTGACTATCAACCGACAGCCTGAATGTCAATACAGTACAATACAACCTACTGTACATTTTATATATACTATATATGCTATTCTTATTGTATAATGTATATTCTATATTGTGTGTATTGTATACTGTACATTGTATGTTATTATTTGTATATTGTTATGTGTGATTATGTGTATATTAGACTTTAAATTGTGTTGTGCAAATCTGATGTTTATTGTAAATTGGTATATGTCTCATCACTGTCACAACTACTATGTTGATCGGAACTGCACCCAAAAATTTCACACAACATTGCACTTGTGTATATGGTTGTGTGACAATAAAAGTGATTTGATTTGATTTCATGAGGGTGAGTAAATGATGAGAGAATTTTCATTTTTGGGTGAAATATTCCTTTAAATTAAGGGATTCTCTGTAACTGGATCAAATTCTTTGCATTTGCAGTTCAAGTTATATTTGCATACATCTAATATTGAAGAGAACTTGCAAGTAGACAGTCATCCATATAAAAGCAGAAGTCTTGTGTGATGTAGGTAAGACTGGAATAGACATCTGTCCAGGTTGACACATCTGTAAGTTCTCCATCTTCAACTGGGGCTCACAGAAAAACAAATATTGCCATATTGCCCACTTCAGTATCAAATCTTATCTGGTCACAGGAGTATTCTCAATACTATAACGACTCTTATGATGCCTTTAAAACACTATAAAGGTTTTTGTATCATGGGCGATACAGCATTTGAGAGGCTGAATCGAGGAGCAGTGAGTAAGTTGGCCAAATTCCTGTGAAAATTATTGAAAATAGAGTCCCTGCAAATACTGAGGTCATGTGACTTTGTATTAAAACTCAGGCATGAATTCACAATCTTAATTTAAAGTAACATGACAGCATTGTTAGAAACTCACTGACCTCATGGCAAATGTTCCTACCTTTTACATGCTGTTTTCATGAAAGATACATGCTGCAATACTGTCAAAAAAAGCAGTATGTTGAAGAAAAAATATGTAATATTTGATAGAAAATAGCAATAAATTAACTTGTTTTGATAAATTAACTGATTAGGTATTTTTATGTTCTTGCCCTTTTAAAGGTTAATGATCAGCAGGCTTATAATATTATTATATTAAATTATTATATATTTTATTAAAATAAAGTACTTTTTTCTGGAGTAATTAATGTGCATCAGTATGTGTACAGGCAATATTTATTTCCATTGACATCTGTTTTTTTAGTCTGCACCATGTAAGCTTGCAAAGGTGTAAAATTGTGATCAATGATGAGAAAGACTTCATCATTCTGTGATGTGCCTCTGCTGAGGAGTTCCTCCCTAAAGATAAAAGAAAAGACATCCATTACAGTGAAACTGCATTTCAACAGTGGGTCATTCCATAATAAACTCAAGTCCATCCTACAGTATATTTATTATTTATTATCTTGAGATATTTGGCATTACAATATAACACTCAAAATGAATATAACTGTTTTCTGTATTTGAGCCTCTTTGGGTGGATTTTTAAGACAATCACTAAAAAAGAAAATTCCACAAGGTTTGTACCTAAAATTAAAACACAAGTCTTTGAGAAAGTAATTAAAGTTTTAACATTTATTCACCTTGTGTATTATTGACTCAGTGACACGTGCGGCACCACTGCAGGAAGATTAAAATTAATGAACTAAAGTTAAAGTTTAGAAAATATGAGTGAAATTGTTGAAGTTGACCATCTACAACAACTGAAATGAGTCCAACATGGTGAATTATCTAAATTTATCTCAGTTACCGGCTGCCTCACGAAAGACTAGGTCCACAAATAGGACATTTAATTACAAAATTACCAAACAGGAATGTGAAGGATAAATATATTCAAATCTAAAGTGATATTCAATGATAGGCTGACAAAACACTGTAAAATGATGAATAAAAGTAAATTTATTCTTACATTTTCTAACGACGAATCCACTGACGGTTGGCCCGGTGTAGATTCAAAAACACACGTGCAGAACTCAGATTTCTATAACCAAGTTTCAACATAGAACAAATGTTATGATTTTGACCAAATGGGTTGGTGGTACATGTTGATGAATCAACCTCATTTCAACGTTAAATATATGTTCTATTTCTGACCTAACAATGTTCTGTTGTATCAAACAAACAGTGAATGTTGATTCAACATTGAAAATTGATTGATGACTGATCTCAACCATTACAACTAAAAATAGACATTGAATTGACGTCTCCTCCTATCTGGGAAGCCACCATCAAAACAGCCAATCAGAAATCAAGAAGTGGCAACACAACAGCCAATCAGAACAAAGAGTCTTATAGCAGCAATGATGTAGTTTAGGGTGGTTTTACCTATAGTAAGTTTTAAGTGAACCAAACCCAGTTGGGTTAAAGTGAACCAGAAAGGGAACCAGCCGCAAATGACCTCAGTGCTTTTGGTGTTCACAATGTAAGTGGACTTAAAAGAGGACCCAGTTTCTTTTTTGGTCCTCTTCACATTAATGTGGTCTCAGACCCCATTGCAGCTAGGGCTGTCACGATAATGAAATTTGGCTGACAATAATATTCATAAATAATTGCGATTATTATAATAAGCAATTGTCATACAAATGTCATACTTCTTAAGGTGTATGTATGCTTATGACAGATAGGCCTATACCTTTAGTAATAATTTGTTGATATTTAACTTGAAATCATAAAATAAAATGGGGCTATATGATTACTTTTAAGGTTTTAAAAAATATTGAATTTTTCATACAAAATTATTGCACAGGGATAGAATTACATAAAAAAGTACTATTTTATATGTTAAATCATTTATGAAACCCAGACAACACCGGCAATTATATTACATTATGCATACTGTATTTCTCTCTTAAATTCTTCACTCTCTCATGTTATGTTAAGGCTCTCCAATAAAACCTACAAGCCCTTATTTCACATGAAGGAAAACATTTGAAATTCTTTGTGCATTTGAAAATATGTTTCTTTATGTATCATCTTGAGAGTAATGGAGTGAGCAAGCGTCTCCTCCTGTGTGTCATTTACATTGTGTGTATGAGCCAAGAACATTGCCATTGCACAAAAAACTATAAAAAACTTCGCTTGTATATTGTTTGGCATGAACCTCTGTAGACGGTATGCCCATCAGGTTCATCTTAATGCGCTGCTCTGCTCTGTGTGGCCAGTCATTTTAGGTGCTCAAATAACACAACAAGAATGGAATATGAGACACAAAAATACGTCAAGGTAATCATGGTATATTTATATTAGCTTAAAATTCCCATATGTAGACAGTAACTTGTGACTGGAATATGAAGTATGTAATGTGTAATGCAGCTATGTATGGAGCTTCTAGTGCACAACAATACAATACATTTTATGTCATAAAATGCAAAGCGGACTGGTAACTCTTCACTTCCACAAAAGGACCCACAAACAAACCGTACTAAGACCACCTCCTGAGGTGAGTACGGTTCGCTTTTGGGTCCTTTAAGGGGGGTCTGAGACCACTTGAGTTATTCACATATACACGTTATACCGCTCTGAGAGTGCTTGGAGAGCTCAAACAAACTAGGTGTGAAATTCTGTAAGTTAGTGAGACTTTTTAGTTTACTATATAAAAGACACCTCATATATGTTTTCACATTTTTATTATAAAGTGTATTATATTCCAACATTTCATCAAAGTATGGCCCCATATCCACAGAGGTCTGGGCTAAGCCCCAAATGTCCACTGACCCTAGCACCACCCCTGTTAACTAATATCATTAAATCAGGCTGCTTCTTCTTCTCTATCAAATGATAGTTTTGCTTAGTCACGTACATACAACTTAACTTACAGTAGGTGAGTGATAACTCAGGATTTGCTTTCATTCATGAACCGCATTTAAAATCTTATCCTGGTCAAATTCGCTCACGGTAATGTGCTTAATTTACTGGCAATAATGAGTCCAGGGGGAATCCTGAATAAATCATAGTTAATAATTTATTTGTCAGGTGATCAGGTGTATCATAAGTGGTGGACAGTAACGAAGCAATTTTACTTTGTTACTGTACTTAAGTACATTTTTTAGGTACCTGTACTTTATCAGAGTATTTTTATTTTAGGAAACTTTTACTTCATTACATTCAAAAGCATAATATCTTTTTACTCCAAAATGTGCCATTCCTCACTACTTTGAAATTAATAAATTAATCAAGAGCATTAAATTAATAGACTAGTCTTGTTCTCGCGAGACTATAACCGTAACCCAGTAGCAAATGCAAAATGCAGTCTCGCGAGAGTTTCCGCAGAACGAGGGTTACAGTTCAGATATAGCATTGCTCAAAAACATTTGAGCGGCAAAAGCTATTTTTAAATGTCTTCTGTGCGTGCCTAGCAAAATATACGATGACAATATCGGCTTTCAAGAACTCGCCATCAAACTTGAAAAACACAAGGTAAGTCATTTTTAATATTATAATAATAAAACTGCCAAGAATGTACTTGCTTGTAGCAGTAATCTTATAAATGCACTCTGGCCAATGCAAATTAGGTTTTAGGGTAATATAGGATATACAGGTGCATCTCAATAAATTAGAATGTCGTGGAAAAGTTCATTTATTTCAGTAATTCAACTCAAATTGTGAAACTCGTGTATTAAATAAATTCAATGCACACAGACTGAAGTAGTTTAAGTCTTTGGTTCTTTTAATTGTGATGATTTTGGCTCACATTTAACAAAAACCCACCAATTCACTATCTCAAAAAATTAGAATATGGTGACATGCCAATCAGCTAATCAGCTCAAAACACCTGCAAAGGTTTCCTGAGCCTTCAAAATGGTCTCTCAGTTTGGTTCACTAGGCTACACAATCATGGGGAAGACTGCTGATCTGACAGTTGTCCAGAAGACAATCATTGACACCCTTCACAAGGAGGGTAAGCCACAAACATTCATTGCCAAAGAAGCTGGCTGCTCACAGAGTGCTGTATCCAAGCATGTTAACAGAAAGTTGAGTGGAAGGAAAAAGTGTGGAAGAAAAAGATGCACAACCAACCGAGAGAACCGCAGCCTTATGAGGATTGTCAAGCAAAATCGATTCAAGAATTTGGATGAACTTCACAAGGAATGGACTGAGGCTGGGGTCAAGGCATCAAGAGCCACCACACACAGACATGTCAAGGAATTTGGCTACAGTTGTCGTATTCCTCTTGTTAAGCCACTCCTGAACCACAGACAACGTCAGAGGCGTCTTACCTGGGCTAAGGAGAAGAAGAACTGGACTGTTGCCCAGTGGTCCAAAGTCCTCTTTTCAGATGAGAGCAAGTTTTGTATTTCATTTGGAAACCAAGGTCCTAGAGTCTGGAGGAAGGGTGGAGAAGCTCATAGCCCAAGTTGCTTGAAGTCCAGTGTTAAGTTTCCACAGTCTGTGATGATTTGGGGTGCAGTGTCATCTGCTGGTGTTGGTCCATTGTGTTTTTTGAAAACCAAAGTCACTGCACCCGTTTACCAAGAAATTTTGGAGCACTTCATGCTGACCAGCTTTTAAAGATGCTGATTTCATTTTCCAGCAGGATTTGGCACCTGCCCACACTGCCAAAAGCACCAAAAGTTGGTTAAATGACCATGGTGTTGGTGTGCTGACTGGCCACAAACTCACCAGACCTGAACCCCATAGAGAATCTATGGGGTATTGTCAAGAGGAAAATGAGAAACAAGAGACCAAAAAATGCAGATGAGCTGAAGGCCACTGTCAAAGAAACCTGGGCTTCCATACCACCTCAGCAGTGCCAAAACTGATCACCTCCATGCCACGCCGAATTGAGGCAGTAATTAAAGCAAAAGGAGCCCCTACCAAGTATTGAGTACATATACAGTAAATGAACACACTTTCCAGAAGGTCGACAATTCACTAAAAATGTTTTTTTTATTGGTCTTATGATGTATTCTAATTTTTTGAGATAGTGAATTGGTGGGTTTTTGTTAAATGTGAGCCAAAATCATCACAATTAAAAGAACCAAAGACTTAAACTACTTCAGTCTGTGTGCACTGAATTTATTTAATACACGAGTTTCACAATTTGAGTTGAATTACTGAAATAAATGAACTTTTCCACGACATTCTAATTTATTGAGATACACCTGTATTTATGAGTAATTGACATGATAATTTAAGCAGTGTCCTGCTGTGTGACACTTTCTTCATCTTACTATTTTAAACATCATTTTATGATCTTTTATACATATATAATATATTATTATTATACTTGGTGTTTCCACAACCTCATATTAACTAAGTAAATAGTTTTTTTTGCACTTCTAGAAAAAAAGTTGAAAGGTGATTAAGATCTTTATGTTGACTTGTCACAGCACCTTAAATACACACTTTCCCTTGTACTTTCATGTACATTTTAACCTAACATCTGTATGTTGGGAAAAAAGTTTTCGGATATGTTATTTGTCTGAGCTATAAAGTGCTTATCTTAATGCTTTCTCTAAAAAAAATACTGTTTAATATGTTTTAAAGTTATGACAATTTTTGCACTGTGGGGCCCGTTGTCATGACTTCAATCAAAATAAATGTGTTTTTTTTTTAACACAAAAATGTTATATTGAGTGGGAAAATGAAATCAGTGAGCCGGTGGTGTGTTACGGTGTGGTGTGTTGCGGGCAGGGTTTGGTGGGCTGCTCTGGGCCAGAGAGTCCAGGGCCACCTTTTATTCCCAGTCCGCCCCTGCATCTGATTCTGCTGATGCTCTTTACTCTACAGTTCAAAATCCCAGAAGTGGCTGTATCACGTCTGCTGAGGGTCTGAATTACACACTGGTGTACTTTCACATCGTATCAATAATAATCAGGATTACAGTGAATATGCTACTGTCAGTCATGCCACTGTTTGAGCACACCACAGATAACAGAAGTCATTATGTCATAAGAATGTGTGCTGAATTTATTTAAAGCACTGAGCTGGACTTTAGCTTATGTTAGATATGCCATATGTACATACAGTATGTACAATTACTGTGTGTTTGCAGAATATCTTTCAATGTAAATAAAACATAACTATAAATATTTAAAATGTACATTTTTATTTGTTTATTCTCTCTAATATTGGTATACAGATCTGTAGAAATATGTAGATCTTTATTAGAAAAGATATTTATTGTACTGAAAGGTGTATGAATGGTGAATATGTTTAGTGTGTCACAATAAATGATTATTATGATTTATGAATGATCAATCAGTTGTGTGAAAATCAGTTTAATTTGTTTTTCTCTTGTAATCAGTTATGTTAGGTGAGGACATCTCCCTAATCAGACGTTTAGACTGACTGTCACTTGAGGGCAGCATTTGAGTTTGGCAAGCAAACACAACAGAACAGAACAGGACACTCACACACACACACACACACACACACACACACACAAAACAATAGAAGTTTCAATAATTTTTTTACACCTTTTTGTTCCAACAACAAAAGAAAAGTAAAAAATATTAATATAAACTATTATATTTCCAGAAAAATCCAAAAGAGGAAATAAAAATAGAGATTGATTACAACAGTCAGAAGAGAGAAAGATGCCAAATGAGACGTCAAATTTACTGTGCCCTCACAATAGTTTAGTATTCCCTCATAATAAATGTACCAACAATAACAAACAAACAAACAAACAAAAAGTACTTCTGCAACTACAGAACACTGCTCTTATTCTCTGGTGTTTCGTTGGTGAATGAATCAGTGTTTTTTAACAAATCGAAATTAAAATCAACCAAGCCAGTAGTAAGGACTGTAAAGAGATGGACCAATGAAGCAGAGCGGGAACTACAAGCCTGCTTTGACTGCACTGATTGGAGTGTTTTTGAGGCTGCAGCCACAGACCTGGATGAGCTCACAGATACTGTTACATCATATAACAGTTTCTGTGAGGATATGTGCATTCTTACTAGGACTTATTTAAAGTTCAACAACGACAAACCATGGTTTACAGCAGAGCTCAGGCAGCTTCGTCAGGCCAAAGAGGATGCTTACAGGAGTGGGGATAAAGTCTTGTACAATCAGCCAAGGAACACACTGAACAAGGAAATCAGAGTGGCTAAAAAAAGATACTCTGAGAAGCTGAAAAACAAGTTTTCAGCTAACGACCCTACATCAGTGTGGAGTGGCAGGAAACAACTCACAAATTACAGGACTCCTGCCCCCAACCCTGTGGTGGACCAACAACTGGCTGATGAACTGAATGTGTTCTACTGCAGATTTGAAAGGCCCAATCTCACATCCCACACCCACTCTGACCTTCACTTCACACAAACACCAACACCTCTGAGGTCGACGACACCACTGTCATCGGCCTCATCCGAGATGATGACGAGTCTGCATACAGAAGGGAGGTTGAACAGCTGGCTGTCTGGTGCAGTCAAAACAACCTTGAGCTGAACATGCTCAAAACGGTGGAGATGATTATGGACTTTAGGAGGAACACCCCAACACTGACCCCCCTCACCATTCTAAACAGCACTGTGGCAACAGTGGAGTCATTCAGGTTCCTGGGCACTACCATCTCACAGTATCTGAAGTGGGAGACACACATTGACTCCATTGTGAAAAGGCCCAGCAGAGGTTGTACTTCCTTCGCCAGTTGAGGAAGTTCAACCTGCCACAGGTGCTGCTGATACTGTTCTACTCAGCAGACATTGAGTCTGTCCTCTGCACTTCAATAACTGTCTGGTTCGGTTCAGCTACAAAATCAGACATCAGAAGACTACAAAGGACAGTTCGGACTGCTGAGAGGATTATTGGTTGCCTCTGGCTATCCATCTCATGAACAGTTAAATTGCCCCATTGAGCAATAATTATGTGCAATACACAGTTTAGTCTTTCTTATATTTACCCAACACATCCAACTCTTCTGTCATTTCATTCCTCTGGAAAAAACAAACAAACAAACAAACAAAAAAAAAAAAAAACATTTGCACTGTACATAACAGATTTGTATTTGTATTTTGCACTGTAGATAACAGATAACAGATTTGTATTAGATTGCACTATGTATGTGTATGTGTGTATGTATGTATGTGTGTGTGTGTGTCTGTGTGTGTATGTACGTATGTGTATAACTATTTTTTATTTTATATTATTATCTATGTCTTGCTGCTGTTTTTGTATTGTATTTTGTATTGTTGTACATTGGAAGCTCCTGTCTCCAAGACAAATTCCTTGTATGTGTAAGCATACTTGGCAGTAAAGCTGATTCTGATTCTGAATGAATTAGTGAAGGAATATAGAAACAAAAGCGATAGAAACAATAAAGCGTCCCAGTTGGATTGCACATCAGCACACTTGGAAAGCTGCTTGTCCAATCAGATTTAAGGACCAGAACTAATTGTTGTATAAATGTACTTTAAATAAAGTTTACTAGATTTTTATCTGCTAAATTAAAGCAGAAATGCATCATCGCAGTCGGTAAAATAATTCCATTCTAGCAGATGTTATTCTCATGTGTGTCCTCTAGATGTCATTGTGGAGCACACATGTTCTTTTGGTTGTAAATCAATGGCTTTCTTTTATACATTACTGGATTATCTACCACATTAATCAAACACAAACATGCACTCATACAGTTGCTATTTGCATACATGTCCACCAGATATCACTGTCCAGTATCTCTAGTTATTGTGACTTTGTTGTATTTTTTATATATAATTGAATTATATGGTAATTAATGGCTAAAGTCACATAGTGGTCACCTCAAAGCAAAAAGTGCTTAAAAATCAAGTCTTTCACATAGACTTCCATTATAATCTGAAGTCCCACAAAATTCACCCCAAATCAAAGTATCTTAAAAATCTGCATCTTAAAAACACATTTAAATGTGCAGTCAGTAACTTTTGTCTTTGAGTCATCTTGAACTTACACTGACATCTAGTGTCTTGGATGCAGCATCATTTAAAATCAATAGTTTTCAGTTTCAGATATCATTGTAGAAATGTAGTATTCACAGTCAGACATGATTACTTTAATCAATGAGTGAAAGTGTCCAATAACAGGACATTTCTGAGATTGAGTAGTATTCAGCTGGTCATGTGATTCTAACATGTGTGGACCCTCTCCATGTAGAATAAAACAGTTTTTTATAAGGTTACTGATATGACTGGAGTCTTCATTTTAATATGAGTGCTTATGATTTCCTACATATATTGCAAAATTACAATTCATGACTTTAGGAGTTAAACATCGTTAATGAGGAAACAATTAATGAATGCACCTTTAAGGAGGGGGAAAATATCATCAGTCTTTGTGCTTGAGAGACTCTGATGTGTAGGGAAGAGCGGGACACAAACTAATGTGGGCTAGCTGTAACACACGTGGTTTAAAAGTTTCCACACACACAGGTATAACGAAACTTCATTTGTTTACTCATTGCCACATCAATAATATTTAGAGAATTTTTGTTTGAAAAAAAAAAAAAAAAAAAAAAAACTTGAAAGATATTGCCAAATACTCATTTTACAGTGGCAAATGTAATATGTCACATGGAAGTTAAATTTGTAGTGTTTTATTTTTTTTTATTTATTTATTTATTTATTTTTTTTTTTTAAGGCAATCTTGGAATAATTTTAATTTTCAATCTGTTAGCTAGCTAGCATCTGGGATGTCCTTTCTTGTATTATTTAGGCTGTTGCCGTGGCTTTGTTGTGTGCTCATTATTAAATGTCCAAATGAATGCCATAATTTATATGAACATTTTAATAAATTAATTGACTGACATACTATTTGACTTATTGTGATGATACAAAGTGCCCCACCTGTAACATGTAATATTTCACTTCACTTCTTTCCTGTTAGATCATGAAAAAGTATACTGAAACAAGACCACATATTTGTTCCAGACATGTGTAAAATTCATTTGAAAAAATAAAAATATTTCCAACCTAAAGTGCATGTACACAAACTTCAGAAAGCCAAAAAGTATAAGTCAGTGCCCTGCTTTCCCCTATATAGACGGATATACATTTGACTCACCTGAAAAAACTGAGCTAAATGTTGCAATTTACATTTTTATAAATGTTGTAATAAACTCTTAAAACATGTAGTAAACATGTAGTAAACCTATTGAATCATACTGCAAAATTCTCAGTGACAAATGCTTTCAACACTTCATGTGTCTGTATGGTGCAACTGACTTCTCTGTTCCTGTATTACACGTTTGTAGTTTTGATTCCCTATATTAATCTCTCTCTCTCTCTCTCTCTCTCTCTCTCTCTCTCTCTCTCTGCGCATGCGTGAGCCTCAGTTAAGCGAGTGGAGCGTGCTGAGTGTGAGTGAGGGTGATAGCGTCTGTGGCTGGTAAGCATGCTCTGTTTATTCAAACTTTCTTTTTCTTTGTTCTTTTTGTGTGTTTTAAGCTGAGTTGTGTGTGTGTGTGTGTGTGTGTGTGTGTGTGTGTGTGTGTGTGTGTGTGTGTGTGTGTGTGTGTGTTTATTTATTTATTTATTATTATTATTATTATTTTGTTATTTAGTTAGTTCGTTTGGAAAGTCTGTTGACAGCGTTAGGCTGGAAGCATGACGAGTCCAAACATTATGAACAGTTAACGCGACGTCACGGAGTGAAGATAGAATCTAATGTCAGGGGAGAGGATGTTTGTTTGGCTGTAGGTGATGTTGTAAGTCACGAGAATACCCTATCTGCATCTCAATTGTGCTGTTTCTTAACACTGTTGAGAAGGCGAATGAAATTGTGCAAAAAGGTGTTGTAATAAAAGGTTCATTAACGCCGGTACTTCCTTTAAGTACACCCTCTAAGAAAATAGTACTTTCCAGTGTACCTCCTCTTGTGAAGGCCGAGGTAATTGCTTAGGAATCGTCGCGATTTGGAAAGTTGGTCTCCCCCATTAAAAAGACTCCTCTCGGTTGCAAATCGCCATTAGTGAAGCATTTAGTCTCTTTTAGGAGACATGTTTTTATGATTCTTAACAATGGCGAGGATGAACTTGACCAGGTCTTCAAGTTTAAAGTAGATGGATTTGATTAATGAAGTGTTTTGGGTGTGGCAAAACTGGTCATCTTATTCGTGCCAACCCAGACAAAGTAAATACAAATACAGAACAGAATGATAGAGATGAGGCTGTAAATGAGCCTGTTGCTGGAGTGAGCATTGAGGAGGTGGTGGTGTCTGACTGTCCTCCTGTGGATGAGAATGCTGTGGAAGAATGTGTAGTGACAGAGACTGCTGAAATTCGGTCAGAAATTATTACATCTCCGGTATCTTTAAAGCAGGATGAGGAACTTGGAAAAGAAGAAAGGAAATTGACAGATGCATGTGACTTGGAAACGGAAACTGACCAATCTTCAAAATTACAATTAAGAGGAAGAAAAACAGAGGTGCTAAAACAAGAAAACAAGTTAAAAAAGATGATTGTGGGGTTGAGTTTTCAGCTTCGGATAGTAATGATGACTGATTCTAGTCTTTCTGTGTGTCCCAATGCTTCTTTATGCTCTCAAAACGAAAATTTGAATGTATTGAACAAAGCTGAGGATATTAGCCTGTTTCTTAAGGAAACGAAGAGGCTAAAGGGAGTACGTGTTGAAGATTATTTCCCTGACTGACCACAGTTTGTAAAAGACACCAGATTTTTCATGAAAGAAGGGTCTTTTTCTGAACTTGGTCTACCATTTACGGAAATTGGTAAACAAGCTCAAAAAGCAAACTTCTAATGATGACAGGGTTGTTACAGTTTACATATTTAACTTTAGTTAATTTGTTGATGTGTGTAATTTTTTTTTTTCCTTTGGATGTTTTTCAATAAAATGAATCACTTAAAAATTAGAACTTAATTTAAATGGAGCTAGAGATGTTCAAAAAAGGATGCTATTGTTTGAATTCATAAGTCAAAAGTCAGTTGATGTCATGTTTGTACAAGAAACGCATAGTGACATTAGAAATGAGGTGGATTGGAAAAGAGAGTGGAATGGTCAAGTCATTTTAAGTCATAAATCCTCCATTAGTGGAGGTGTTGCTTTTTTATTTTCCAAAAATATAATTCCAGTATTCTGTGAAGTTGATGAAATTGTAAAAGGACGTTTCTTGAAGGTTAGGGCTAGATTTGAGAATACTGTAATGGTATTTTTAAATATTTATGCTCCTAATTGTGGAGCAGAAAGAGTATTGTTTTCTTATTGAATTAATTCTACTTTGAAAGATTTAAACACAGATGAATTTTTATTCCTAGCTGGAGATTTTAATTGTACTGAGAACGATAAATTGGATAGGAATCATTTAGAGCCACATGCTGCTTCTCAGAGGGCTATTAAACAACCAATTCAAATTTTTGATCTTTCTGATATCTGGAGGAATATGTATACAAATTTAAGACAATATACATGGGCTCATTGTAAAGACAATTCACTCTCTTTGGCAAGACTTGATAGAGTTTATAGTTTTAAACATTATCTTAATGCTTTTAAACATTGTAAAATCACTCCTGTAGGTTTTTTCTGATCACAGTGCTGTTCTCTTTACAGCTAATACTGTAAAGTCAAATAGTGCATATTGACACTTTAATGCATCTCTTCTAGATGATAATGGTTTTAAAGATTGTTGTATTTATTTTTTTGGAATGTTTATAAACAACAAAAACATATGTACTGTTCCCTACAACAGTGGTGGGATTGTGGGAAAGTACAAATTAAAACGTTTTGCCAGCAGTACACTCTCAATGTTACGAGGGACATAACTCAATCATTGAAAGCTTTAGAGGCTGAGATAATGGATCTACATATTTGATCAGATTCCACAGGAAAAGGAGAATATCGTGAAAATATTACATCTAAAAAAGCTTCTCTGGCAGACCTGTTGGGTGTTAAGGCGAAAGGAGCGTTAGTTCATTCATGCTTCCAGAAAGCTACACAAACGGATGCCCCATCCAAGTTTTTTTTTAATCTGGAGAAAAAAAATGGTCAAAGCAGAATTATCCATTCCTTGAATTCAGGTACAGGACAGGAGTTCAATGAACCAGCTTAGATAATAATAGTTACATTTATTTATCACACATTATACATATACAGTGAAATTATTATTTTTTCACATATCCCAGCTGAGCTGAGAGTGCAGGGTCAGCCACGATATGGCACCCCTGGAGCAGATAGGGTCAAGGGCCCAACAGTTGCATCTTGGTGGTGCTGGGGCTTGAACCCCTGACCTTCTGATCAGTAGCCCAGAGCCTTAACTGCTGAGCCACCACTGCCTCTGATAAGATAACTGCCAGATAAGGCAGTTTGCTGCACAATACTATGTAAAATTATATACAACTGATCTGGTTAATGAAAGGATGATAGTTGCCAATAAGTTTTATGATGGACTGCCCAAAATAGATGATGAGATTAATGCTGAATTGCAGCAGCCTTTATCAGTACAGGAACTCTATGTAGCCATGATGAGTATGGAAAATGGGAAATCCCCTGGAATTGATGGTTTACCTATTGAGTTTTTTTAAAACTTTTTGGCCCATTATAGGAGAAGATCTCTTAGTTGTCATTAATGACAGCCTGGAAAAAGGCTTACTTCCACTTAGTTGCAGAAGGGCAGTTGTTACCTTATTGCCCAAAATAGGTGATCTTCACAATATTGCAAATTGGGGGCCTGTTTCCCTCTTATATTCTGAATTTAAAATCCTATCCAAAGCTCTGGCCTTAAGGCTTAGAAAGGTGATAGGACATCATAATCAGACTTATTGCATACCCAATAGATCAATTTTTGACAATACTGCATTAGTTAGAGACGCATTGGAAGTCTCTAAGCTTTTGGGTATGAATATTGGTCTTATTTCCCTAGATCAAGAGAAAGCCTTTGATCGGATTGAGCACCTTTATTTGTGGCACACCCTAGAAGCTTTCGGTGTTAGCCCTGGTTTTATAACAATGATTAAAGTTGCGTACTGTGAAATTGAGAGTGTGCTTAAAATGAATGGTGGTTTGTTTGCCCATTTTAAAGTACAGAGAGGGGTGAGACAAGGATGTGCCATGTCTGGTATGCTTTACACTTTGGCCATAGAACCTCTGCTTTATATGTTATACAGTAAATTAAATGGTTTGACTGTGCCACAATGTAATGGTACCATATATCTATCTGCATATGCTGATGATGTTATTGTTTTTGTAACTGGAAATGATGATGTTCAAAAATTACAATGTATTGTTAATGATTTTATAGACATTTCATCAGCAGTGGTTAATTGGAGGAAAAGTGAAGCTTTGTTGGTTGGGGACTGGAATGGGAGAAATCCTAATCTACCAGGAGGATTATTTTGGCAAAGGGATGGGATAAAATACCGTGGAGTTTTTTTGGGTAGTGACTCTTTTACTCAGAATAATTGGCAAGGATTGACAGATAAAGTGATTGGACGGTTGAAAAAATGGAAATGGGTGCTTCCTCAAATGTCTGATTGCTAATGCTCATTATTAACAATCTTGTGGCATCCTCCCTGTGGCATAGACTTGCCTGCATTGACCCTCCTACTGAGTTTTTATCAAAAATTCAGGCAGAAATGGTGGACTTCTTTTGGGACAAGTTGCATTGGATTCCTCAAAGTGTCTTATTTTTGCCTAAAGAATGCATCTGGCAAGCAGAAGTGCTGCTTATCTTCATTTTTTACAGAAATTCTTGCTGGGATCTGAAAAACTGGTGTAGAGACCTTTGGCTCAGTGCATTCTGCGTAGAGTTGGTGGACTGGGCTTGGACACGGTTTTGTTTTTAATGGATTCTAATAAACTTGATTTTAGAGGAATACCTACTTTTTACCAAAGACTTTTTAGAGTTTGGAACTTGTTCAAACATCAGTGGATGGAGCCAGCCATGTCCCTTTTTTGGTTGCTTGAAGAGCCCATTGTGTGTGGAGCGCGTCTTGACGTATCTGGTGAAGACACCCCGGGTCTTATGGACTTGCTCTACAGAAGTAAATCTCTACAACTGAAACATATTATAAGTAAAGCAGGTCCTAATTTTGGAGATGTGGAATCAACCGCAACTCTTGTCGGAGTGAGATCTGCATGATTTGCCCTTACGTTTTTTAAATAAACTGTATGGAGCTTTGAAAACAGAAGAAAGAGCTTTGTTTGAGGAATACAAAAAGGAATCTATTACTCCAGACGGTGAAGACTTTTTCCCAGATACATGTATTACACCTGCTTTTAATTTTCCGGAGGATAACAGTCCTTTGATGAAAAAGGAATTTAATGAGCAAATAGATGTTTTGTTTTGTTTTTCAGAAAAAAGGAAAATATTGTTTATGAAGATAGTGAAAGTGATAAATGCAAAAAGTTTAAAGGATAGAACAGATACAGTTTGGAGTGATAAGATGGGTATTACTGAAACAACAAAACCTGTTTGGAGAGTTATATACAAACCACCATTAATAAAGAGAGCTGGTAATCTCCAATGGAGAATACTTCATGTGGCTGTAGCTGTAAATTATTTTGTATCTATGTTGGACCCTAATGTGAGTGAAAAGTGCCCCTTTTGTAGTGAAAGAGAAACTGTGTTCCATTGTTTTATGTACTGTAACAGACTCGCTCTTTTGTTTGATCTTTTAAAACAGTTATTTGACTCATTTGGAGCTTCTTCTACGATGCAGGATTTTATCCTTGGTTTTACTCACAGTTTTAAAAGAAAGTTTAAATGTCAGTTGTTCAATTTTATTGTGGGTAATGCAAAACTAGCTATTTATATAACTAGGAGGAACAAAATAGAACAGAATCGT
Source organism: Myxocyprinus asiaticus (assembly GCF_019703515.2). Taxonomy (NCBI): domain Eukaryota; kingdom Metazoa; phylum Chordata; class Actinopteri; order Cypriniformes; family Catostomidae; genus Myxocyprinus; species Myxocyprinus asiaticus. The sequence continues at coordinate 37,994,294 of NC_059385.1, forward strand.
GGTCAAGATGTGGTATTGGTTTTCAAAAAAATTGTGAAATCACGAATTGTCATTGATTTTAATTTTTGCAGGTTAATGGGTGCAATGAATACTTTTGTAATTGAGTGGTGCTGTGACAATGTACTGTGTTCAGTAATTAACAGTGAACTTGTTATTTCAGAAGTGTTGAAGTAAGGTTATGTATTTGTTTATTTATTTATTCTTTATATATACAGTGGTGTGAAAAAGTGTTTGCCCCCTTCCTGATTTCTTATTTTTTTGCGTGTTTGTCACACTTAAATGTTTCAGATCATCAAACAAGTTTAAATATTAGTCAAAGATAACACAAGTAAACACAAAATGCAGTTTTTAAATGAAGGTTGTTATTATTAAGGGAAAACAAAATCCAAACCTACATGGCCCTGTGTGAAAAAGTGATTGCCCCACATGTTAAAACATAACTTAACTGTGGTTTATCACACCTGAGTTCAATTTCTCTAGCCACACCCAGGCCTGATTACTGCCACACCTGTTCTCGATCAAGAAATCACTTAAATAGGACCTGCCTAACAAAGTGAAGTAGACCAAAAGATCTTCAAAAGCTAAACATCATGCCGAGATCCAAAGAAATTCAGGAACAAATGAGAAAGAAAGTAATTGAGATCTATCAGTCTGGAAAAGGTTATAAAGCCATTTCTAAAGCTTTGGGACTCCAGAGAACCACAGTGAGAGCCATTATCCACAAATGGCGAAAACATGGAACAGTGGTGAACCTTCCCAGGAGTGGCCGGCCGACCGAAATTACCCCAAGAGCGCAGCGACGACTCATCCAAGAGGTCACAAAAGACCCCACAACAACATCCAAAGAACTGCAGGCCTCACTTGCCTCAGTTAAGGGCAGTGTTCATGACTCCACCATAAGAAAGAGACTGAGCAAAAATGACCTGCATGGCCGAGTTCCAAGACGAAAACCACTGCTGAGCAAAAAGAACATTAAGGCTTGTCTCATTTTTGCCAGAAAACATCTTGATGATCCCCAAGACTTTTGGGAAAATACTCTGTGGACTGACAAGACAAAAGTTGAACTTTTTGGAAGGTGTGTGTCCCATTACATCTGGCGTAAAAGTAACACTGCATTTCAGAAAAAGAACATCATACCAACAGTAAAATATGGTGGTGGTAGTGTGATGGTCTGGGGCTGTTTTGCTGCTTCAGGACCTGGAAGAATTGCTGTGATAAATGGAACCATGAATTCTGCTGTCTACCAAAAAATCCTGAAGGAGAATGTCCGGCCATCTGTTCGTGACCTCAAGCTGAAGCGAACTTGGGTTCTGCAGCAGGACAATGATCCAAAACACACCAGCAAGTCCACCTCTGAATGGCTGAAGAAAAACAAAATGAAGACTTTGGAGTGGCCTAGTCAAAGTCCTGACCTGAATCCTATTGAGATGCTGTGGCATGACCTTAAAAAGGCAGTTCATGCTCGAAAACCCTCCAATGTGGCTGAATTACAACAATTCTGCAAAGATGAGTGGGCCAAAATTCCTCCACAGCGCTGTAAAAGACTCATTGCAAGTTATCGCAAACGCTTGATTGCAGTTGTTGCTGCTAAGGGTGGCCCAACCAGTTATTAGGTTTAGGGGGCAATCACTTTTTCACACAGGGCCATGTAGGTTTGGATTTTGTTTTCCCTTAATAATAACAACCTTCATTTAAAAACTGCATTTTGTGTTTACTTGTGTTATCTTTGACTAATATTTAAACTTGTTTGATGATCTGAAACATTTAAGTGTGACAAACATACAAAAAAAATAAGAAATCGGGAAGGGGGCAAACACTTTTTCACACCACTGTATATATATAATATAAGTTGGTGTAATTAAGATGTTTTAATAAAAAGGTTGTTGAAAATTCAAAAAAATTCTCTCTCTCTCTCTCTCTCTCTCTATCTCTCTCTCTTATACAGAGGAAGAGGAAGCAGCATTTGAACACACTGAGAGCTTCAGAACTGTGTCACTGACATAAAGAAGGACTGAATCAACAAATAATTTATAGAGAGAAGAATGAACATTATCTTGACTTTCACTCTACTGATGATTCCTGGTAAGAATCTGATCATGTTCTGATCCAACAATTATATCACAGAAGAACTACAACTCATGAGAGGAAATACACAGATTGCAGGAAGCAAGTCTTTAACTTTAGTTTATATACTGATATGTTCAACATCATGAACAGTATGTTTGTTCTGTCAGGTGCTGTGACCTCCATCATTGTGACAGGATATTCAGGGGGTGGAGTCATCATCTCATGCAAATATGAGAAACAATATAAGACGAATGTGAAGTATTTTTGTAGAGGTCAGTGGTCAACATGCTCCGACCTCATCAGAACTGATATGAAAGATAAATTGGTGCAGAAAGAAAAAGTTTATCTGTATGACAACACAAGAGCTGCAGTCTTCATTCTGATCATCAGACATCTGAAGAAACAGGATACTGACAAATATTATTGTGGAATTTATCGTCCAGTCGCACTGGACTCCAAAACAGAAGTGCATCTGAAAGTTAGAGAAGGTGAGTAACTCAAAACATTCAAACTCACAATACACCATACATAAACATTGACTTTTATTTCTGCATTACTGCACCTGTGCACCCCAAAACCCCATAAAATAAATAATCAGGACAAACATGAGATCTTTTTCCCTGCCTATATGAAATTTAAACAACTCCTTGTCATGTTAAGATCTTGAAATGTTTCTTAAATGGTGGCAGCAGGAAAGTTAAAGTAATATAGGCCATTAAAGTGAAAGTTCACACAGAAATGAGTGTATGACTTTCTTTCTTCTGCTGAACAAAAACAATGATCACAATTTCCCGCGCAAAACAAACAAAAACAAAAAACGCTACTTGCATATTAAATTAGATAATACGGTTGAAAGTCTCCATATTTCAGTGAGTAAAAAAACAAACATTGCTGACAGTTCAAATGCTTTCAATCACACAGTAAGTTAAGCAGTTTTCTGCTTTAGAATAATTTAATGTTCACCTCGCATTCGGTGCTTTGTAAGCACTAAATATGCAGCATCTGGTGCCGTGACTGAAGCCTGTGGATTCACGCGCACTACAGTGATAGGAAAAAAAGAAAAGGGATTTGAGGAGAGAGGATCATGGGATATTGCTCATGTAAATTAGGTGACAAGATCGCAAGAATGCAGTGTTCTTCTTCACATTGTGATGGCAGAATAAACAGAAAAAAGCAAGAACCCGTAACACATACAGTATGACTGAAGCAAACTCATTACATAATTAATCACTTAATCACTTGCATGTTTGTATCCAGATAACAGAAACACATTTGCATTTAAACCTCCTATAAATGTGGTCAAAATCCGTTCTCTACTACCTCCAAATGTGGTCAAGCGTGATCCGATCACAGAAAATGCTGGATAATGCCAGGTGTAAATGGGGCCTAAAGGTTCAAAAAAGCAAATAAAAGCAGCATGAAAGTGATCCATACGACTCCAGTTGTTAAATCTGTATCTTCAAAGAGACATGAAAGGTGTGGGTGTGAAACAGATCAATAATATTTGATTTATTTCTTTATTTGTTTTTTTATTATGGTAAGTAAATTATGGGATATGTTTTATTTTGGGGTGAACTATCTCTTTAAATGCAAATAAGATCACTGAAGATTACATAACTCATTTCCATCTCTTTATCTGTTTTTGTGATAACAGGTGATCAGATCAGGACTGTGAGAGGATATTCAGGTGGAAGTGTCATTATAAACTCCAAATATGAGCATGAACACAAGTGGAAGTTGAAGTATTTTTTGAGAACTGAAACACTTCGTCAGTATTCTGAACAGATATCCACAAAGAAAGTTGAGGAGTGGCAGCACAATGGCAGATTCTCTATTCATGATAACAGATCTGCAGATCTCTTGCAAGTGTTTATCACAGAGCTGGACGTGGAAGATTCTGGAGATTATACAGTTGTGTTTAAAGTTTCTGAAGACTACAGTTTCTTCTCTGAACTGAACCTGGTTGTAAACGATGGTGAGTTATTCTCATTTGTTTATGTCACAGAATTCATAAATATGACTCTCTCTTTTAATTGTAAAGTGATGCACTTTATTTAATGGTTAACAGATGGTTGTTGTGAGAACATCATCAGACTCGCAGCTACTTCAGAAGAATCTGTGAACGTCAGCTGCAGATATCCACAATCTCACAGGAGCGACCGCAAGTTTCTCTGCAGAAGATCTGGCACTTATAAATGTTCTCAGATAGCATCCGTAAATGAGAGCAGAAGATGGACACTAGAAAGACAGTTTCATCTGTATGGTGACAGAGAAGATCAGCTCCTGACTGTAAGCATCAGCAATGTCACTCAACACAATTCAGGAGAATACTGGTGTGGAGTTGAATCTGATCAACAATACATGATCTTCATTACACAAGTCCAGCTCACTGTTACTGGTGAGAACTGATGATTTCTCAATGTATAATGTAATTGAATATCACAATTCAGTGGCCAGTCCTTTTTTTGCAGGTTTACAAAAAGTACTGGGCCTCATTCACTAAGTGTTTCATATGCACGTAGCCTTGTGCTAAGTTTTGTTGTATGTAGTTCACACTAACAGTGACCATCATTTATTTTTGATACTTTTCAGACACCTTTTATGTACTGTATATTTCATTGTTTTAACCTTGTCCTAGACCCAGATTTTCAATATTAAACTATCAAAATCCATGTTTAAAACTATGATAATATGCAGTTAACAAAATCTGAGTCTGCAAAAATGAATTCTGGTTATTGAATGTGTGAACGATCTGATTTCAGAGGTTTATTTTTCACCGTAAGAAAAGGGAAGTAATGTTTTCTGAGAAAATGCTCCCTTTATTTATGTTTCCATGATATCATGTTTTAGGGACAAATAATCTAATACCATCACCATCATCTTCTTTCTTCTCATCCATCACAACTCCACTGATCACAGAAACCTGTAGATCTAACATCACATCTGTGTCTCCATTATCATCAGGTAACCTTGTGCTGAAATACAAACATATTGATCTTACATTACACTCAGTGTTGACTGTTCATAGTGATCAGCTTCTCTTTATGTGTCTGAATTTCTGATTGTTTCATCTTGTGTATTTTCAGACTGGTCTCTGATCATCAGTCTGTCTGTTGTTCTGGTTCTGATCTTTGTTGGACTCTTATTACTGATAGTGGCTCTCTATAAGAGGCGTCAGACTCAAGGTAAAGCTGGCCACAAGTAGACATGAGCAGAATAAAGTTATCTGATGATGTAAAACAGAAATTCAGTTTTTCACAGGCGCTGACTCCTCATCCAAAGTATCTCACATCGGACCAGGACAAAATGAAGTGGTTAGTACAATAATATTGTTTGTTGTGATCAGTAATGAGAATAAATTCATGAATGCTTTCAGAACGTGAGATCTCTAGAGCTGTATTTTCTCTTTTTATTCTTAGGTTCCTCAAAAGGCTTGTGATTACGAGGAAATTACAGACATCAGACTTTACAATGATTCAGATACAGGAAGATCCACTGTCTACAGTACTGAACAAATAGCCAAAAATCCATTTGATTCTATTCAAACCACAGTACAATTACTCACTAAACCCTCTGATTTTGATATTGCTCTTTATTCTACAGTTCAAGATCCCAGAAGTGACAGGTCTGCTGAGGATCTGAATTATGCAGTGGTGAACTTTCACAAGAAACCTGACTGTGCTGATCGTATCAATTTTAGCAATAATCAGAATGACAGTGATTATGCTACTGTCAGCTATGACACTGTTTGAGCAGAAAATGTTTATTTGTAATTAAGTTATTGAAAAGGATAAACAGGTGAACAATATCGGAGTAAGAATGTGTGTAGAAGTGTCTGGCTTCATGAGTGAGTTAAAGATAAAACATTCTTTGTATCATTTGAAGTATTTGCCTGTAACTCATGCCGGATGTGCCATACCGTATATGCACCTGTATACAATTACAGCGTGTTGGCATAAAACCATCAACATACTATTACAGTTAATGTATTTCTGAACATTTAAACATTCATTTGCATCTGTATTGAAATGATATTGAATGGTAAATATTATGGGTTCTTGTTTAGCAGCTGTTCTTGGTCTGTATTAATGTCACTTACACTGTATGGAGTTTGGACTGATGGCCATTAGAGGGCATAGTTTGAGCTGGTCTTTCTTAATTGCCTGTTTCCTGTTACAGCTTTCTTCTAAGTCTGTAAATCAACCGGGTCAAATTGATTTTTTATAACATAATTTCTAAATGCATGATATTAATCATTTTAACATTGCCGGATTTAAATCACCTCCATGGATGAAATGACGTTCCAGACCAAAAAAGTTAAAGTTACGTTGATGTAAACCAGTGTTAAACGTTCAGCATACAAGGTAAAGTTGATGTAAATGTATATGATATTGAACAATTATGTACCAAATTCCAATAAAACACAAATGTGTAAATGAAATGAAATTTATCTGCATGTTAACTTAGTGTTGGGCTGTTGTCAGTCTATTGTTAATATTAAGGGATAATTCAAATTTCTCATTAATATGTATTATTTTAATCAATGAGCAATTGTGCAGTTACCATAGGAACCAGTGTGATTGCAAATGTGTCCACCAAATGCCACTGTAGATGTCAGCGTCTTCATTGTGACTTCACAAGTTTCATACAAAACACTATTTAAACATTGGGGGGCAAATGTCTCTCTGACTAACTGAAGAAATGGTAACAAAATGCAACAATGTACATATCTATTCAAATTAACTTTTTATAGCAATTAGAAAATCAGAACATATATAGGAAAAGTAGTTTTTTGAACTCTACTTTGTCTACACAAGTCTTTTCTGTCTGCAGACCTTTGTGTGCGTGCAGAGTCAGCTCCAGGATGAACTACATGAGGTGGCCATATTTTGAAACAGAAATACCCCCATATTTTGCATGGCCTTTGGACAACAATTTCCTTTTTTCCTCTGTACACTTTACAGTGAAATACCTGTATATGCTTAAACTAAAGTTCTGCATTTTTAGCTACTGCAAGTTATAAATGTCACTGATCCTTCCTAATTTATAGGCAAAATGAAGAGCAGAGTAATGAAGAGCTCAAGTTCAAACCTTAATGAGCATGCTTTTTATTATTTTTAGAAAATACAAAAATGATGGTAAATTGTATGTCAGTGAATGTAAACCATGGCAGGCACAAGGGCAAATCTTATTTTGTGATTTGATGATACTGACCTGTACTGTTCAGTGCTAGTATCATCTATCTGGCTTCTGTTTAAGATCATTTTTCATGGGCAGACTGATATTTCTAGGTGAGGTAGTTTTACTTAAGTTTCATGTTCATTCGTAGTTTCACTACCCTGTTTATTTCTCTCTCTATCAATTCAATTTCAGTTTCAATTTAAAGTACTTTATTGGCATGATTGTGGTTACATACAATATTGCCAAAGCATTAATACACAAAACAGATAATGACAAGACAAATAATAATAATAAAACAGTAACAAATAACAATAAAAATAGAATTAAAATAAGGTGCCAGATAATGAATCAAATAAAATAAAAACTATAATAACAATATACACTATACAATATAAAATAAAATAAGCATTTAACAAGACATTATGAACATAAGAAAATAAAAATACTGTAACTGAAGTACATTAAGGCAGTAATTGGTTTCTGAGGGTGTGCATCTCAAAAATGAATTTGGCTGCAACTGATGCATGATTGTCCTCCCCCAGTAACGCCTGCATTTGATCTGTTTCTGTTGAACTGGAAAACTGTGGCATGAGGTTTGAGAGTTTGTCAAAGTGATTCTCTCTCACCACTGTACATTTCTCACAGTGAAGGAGAAAGTGTGTCTCTGTCACAGTGAGCACAGACTCGTTCATGTTTGTTTTCTATGGTCAGACTGTGATCACTGAGTCTGTATTTGGTGAGGATCTGTCTCTGTTTTGGATCTCTTACAGTCTGGAGATATTCTGCTAGATTATACGTTCTGTTCAGGGCCCGATAACATTCCAATTTTCTTTGGTTTTTTCCCAATGGTCCAAATATGAATTTTTGCTTTCTTTTATGATTTGGTTTATTGTGATTTGGTTTTGTTCAGTAGTGCTGGTCTGAAACTGGTGTTTGTTAGTTGTTAGTGTGTTTGTGAGTTTCAGAGTCAGCTGACAAAGGGGACTGGTTTTAGGCTTCAACTCTTGGGTTTTAAGAGCTTCATGTTGCAGTGTGTTAGGGGAACTGAACTGTGTCCAGAACTTGAGGGATCGTTTTTAAATATGTATAATTAGGGGGTATCTGCCTAGTTCGGCCCGGCATGCATTAGTAGGTGTTCTTCTCTGAACTCTTCGAATGTTTCTACAGAATTCTGCATGCAGGGATTCTATGGGGTGTTTGTCCCATCTAGAGTAATCTGTCAGACAGACCCCAAACATCACATCCGTACAGACCAATAGGCATAATAATACTATCAAAGATTTTACTCCAAATTGTTACAGGAATGTCTGTTTGGGTAAATTTGCCCTTAATAGCATAGAATGCTCTTCTAGCTTTCTCTTTTAGTACATTCACTGCCAGACCAAACCCCCTGAAGCACTGATTTTTAGACCGAGGTAGTTGTAGTGTAGGGTGTGTTCTATTGCAGTGTTTCCCAGAGTGAATGTGTACCTGGTTTCCTGTAATCTGGCTTTTTTCTGGAAGATCATAATTTTAGTTTTTTTCAAATTGACTGTCAGGGCCCAGTTCTGACAGTAGTTCTCCAGCAGGTCCAGGTGCTGCTATAGCCCTTGTGCAGTAGCTTACAGCAGCACCAGATCATCTGCACAGAGATCAGAATTATTTCGAGTAAGACCGGGTGTTGCAGGTTGTTCCAGTAGCACTGCTAACTCATTAATGTAAAAGTTGAATAGAGTTGGACTCAAACTGCAGCCCTGTCTCACTCCACGCCCTTGAGTGAAGAATTCTGTTCTTTTATTGCCAATTTTAATTCCGCACCTGTTATCCGAATACATAGATTTGATAGTGTCATACATTTTACCCCCAATGCCGGATTGTAGAATTTTATGATATAGACCATCATGCCAAATGGAATCAAATGCTTTTTTTAAATCAACAAAACATGCATAAATTTTGCCTTTGCTTTTTTGATGAACCTGCTGGTTGACTATCGTGTGTAGCATGTGAATGTGGTCGGTGGTGCGGTGGTTTGGTAGGAATCCAATCTGACTCTTACTCAAGACATTGTGTTTGGTAAGGAAGGCCTGTATCCGGGCGTTCAGGATACAATAGAAAGTCTTCCCCAGATTAATGCTCACACAAATGCCTCAGTAATTATTGGGGTCGAATTTGTTTCCACTCTTATATAATGGGTGTGTTGAGCCCATACTCCAGGTATCAGGAAAATAGACAGTTTGCAGAACCAGATTGAACAGTTTTAACAAGGTCTCCTGCATTACCGCAGGGCTGTGCTTCAGCATTTCTGTTCTAATGTTGTCTAAACCACATGCCTTTCTGGGTTTTAGTTTCTTAAGTGCATCTGTCAATTCTTTGCTAATCTGATAGTCTAAAGGGTTTTGGTTATTTTTTACTGTAGATTCCAATTGACTCACTTATTTTGCATGTTTTTCTGGTCAGGTGTGAGATTTTCTGGAGACATTTCTTTGAATAAGTTTTTAAAATAGCCTTTCCATAATTCTCCGTTTTGTATGGCTATGTCCTGGCTATGTTGTTTATTCAGAGTGTTCCATTTTCCCCAGAACTGATTATTATTAATTGAGTCTTCAATTTCAATTAGAGTGTGGTTTAGGTGTTGTTGCTTTTTGTGGCGTATTGTATTTTTATAATCGCTGAGTGCTTCACAATAATTTTGTCTGGTTTCAGCTTTGTGTGGCTCTCTGTGTTTTTGGTTAGAGATCTGTCTGATTAGTTTTCTTTTAATTTTACATTCTTTATCAAACCAAATTTCATCCCCAGTTTTTAGTTTAGTTTTCTTGTTTGTACGGAGTAGGTTTGCTTTGATTGAGTACCTTTGATAAATATAATTTATTTGTTGTACTGCAGAATTTACATCAATCTTGTTAGCCATAAACTGTGTTATTTGAAATCTATTGATTAGGTTGGACATTTCTTTGGAGCTAATTGCATTAAGGAATTCGGACTCATGTTTTGGGGACCATTTGTATGTTGGGTTTAGTTTGAACAGGTTGCTGGGCCCTTGGTCTGTTCTATGGTGTCAGATTTTCTTTAGGAACACATTAATTTGACAGTGGTCTGATAAGAAAGACTGTGGTCTGACAGTGAATGCACGTATGTAGGAGGGGTCCATGTCTGTAATGGCATACACTACGACTACACTAGCCCCAAGAGTTGAGCAGTATGTGAATTGCCCTAAAGAGTCCCCTCGGATCCTACCATTAAGCATATACAGACCCAGGCCTCAACAGAATCACACCATCTCCTTAACGTTTTTGTTGACTGTTCTGTCCGGATTGTTCCGTGTTGTAGTGGTGGGGGTTAGATGTGTGTTGGCTTTCAGTATGTGGTTTCTGTGTCCGATTCTGAACCTGTCCTTGCATTTAGGTCCCCACATAACATCACATTCCCCTGGGCCTGGAATTGGCTGGTTTCTGTCTGAAGCTGATCAAAATGATTGTCCTTGTAGTACGGAGACTCTGATGGAGGTATGTAGGCTGCACAGATGTAAAGGTCCTAATCACAGTCTATGATGCCTTATTTGAGTTTAAGCCAAACATGTGTTGAGTCTTTTTTCATGAATGATATGTTGTTTTTCAAAGTCTTTTTGTACCAAATGATGACCCCACCAGAGTCTCTTCCGCGTTTCATGTTAGAGTTTTTAAGTGATGGCAATACAGTTTCCCTGTATCCTAAAGGGCAGTGACTGTCCACATCTGATCTGCACCATGTTTCTTGCAAAATAACGATGTCCTGGTTATAAATGTTTTTCAGAAACTCTGTTTTTAAAGTCTTTGCCCCTAAGATTGTAGAGTAGAGGCCTTGAATATTCCAAGAGCTTATAGTGAAAGAAGTCATTGTGAAATAAAGTGAGGTGTTTTGGTGGTCCAGATGGCTTACCCCAATATTCTACAGATGAGATGTAGATGTCTCACTTCTGTAATGTCTGAGGAGTAAGTGTGTATTTTGCCCTTCACTACATCAGCATAAGTGAGCTGCTGTGAATGCGTGAAGGGCTGTGCTGTTCTGTCAGGTGCCTCCTGTTGTTGTGTGTGAGGGTTAATGTTTGTAGGTTGACTGGAGCTGGGCTGAGATGAGTTTGGTTGGGCTTCAGTGTGTGTGGTCTGGTTGGTTGCTCTCTTCTTACTGGAGAGTGTCTGGTTTGTGGGCCCCTTTGTGTGGTTGAAAGTTGGTTACTGCAATGACTGTTGGAACTTGTATGCCAATGTTGTGAGGGTGCAGATTGGGAATTTCTGCAGAGTGATTAATCTTTTAGGTTTTTAGCAAAGACTCTTACACTCTCCTGGCTTAGATGCACATGGTCATATAAATCCTCAGTCGTTAGACTTGGGTGGTGGGCACTGTTGTTGGCCATAAGGCTGGAACATGCAGTTGTTATCCTCTGGTTGACGCTATTGATCATGTCAGCAGGGTAGTCGTTCCTGTGTAGCAGGGTTGAGATGGTGATGTTGGCCTGAGGGAATTCCCTGTGAGCCTTCTTAGCCACTCTCACAACACAGTCTGCAACTCTTTCCCTCATTGGGTATAGAGTTCATTGGTTCCTGTGTGGATGATGATGTTCTGTGGGTTGTGCAGTGTGGACTGACAGAGGACGTGGAGTGCGCTGTTTGTTGTGGGGCACCAGCATTTGCCAACCGTGTGTTTAGGGAAGAGCTTTCAGAGGTGCAAGAACTTACCATTTGAGTCTATAAGAATTGCTGTTTTTGGTGGTTGTAGTTTCCGGACTTGAGGTTTCTGAGAGTGCTTTGGGGTATGGCGATTGGTTTGGAGGTTTTGTGTTTGAGTAGGACTGCGCTGAGCTGGCTGTGTGACAGTGCTGTTGCTGGTTTCCTGACTGTTCTCTGTAGCAGGTTGCTCATTGTCTGTCTGTGAGTCGGTGGATGAGCAACTGAAGTGCACTTTATCGGTGGTTCTGCTTACGTTTTCCAGTTTTTCATTAATGCTATGAATAAGTGTGTCTTTTCCCATCAGGTCTTTTCTCAGTTCAGACACTTTTTCATTTAAATTATTGTTGTCTTTTAGGAGATTTTTTTATTTTCATCTCCAGCAGTCCTATTGTGGTGCTGTACTCTTCTTTGAAAGCCTTTAATGCCTCTCTTAGATGATGAGAGGTGTCAGTTTCTTGGAGTTTGCTTTCTTTGAATTCAGTGATTTTCATTTCCAGTTGGGAAAGGCACTCCTCAATGCACTGAATTGAAACTGTTGATCTGGGTGTGTGTGGGGAGAGAGGGGCATTTTGTGTGTATGACGGTGAAGCTGTGACCTCCTCTGCTGCTGTTGTTGGGGGGAGAGAAGACTTTTTCTTCTCAGCTAGGACTTTTAGTTCAGCAAATTCTCTGTCAAATTGCTCAAGTCTGTCCTCTGAGCCCTGGACCATTGTGATACAGGTTCATGTTGAACTTTGGCATAGTGTCCAGATAAAGTTGTCTCATGGTTCTATTTCCACCCATTTTTAGATCTTTAAAATTGGAGCAGAGTGCTGAGTGCCAGGCATTTGGGTACTCTGTATAAAAGAGCAGGTCTGTTTTTACTCTTCTGTCATTTATTTCCATGAAATCTGCTCTGAGATTTTCTGGAAATTCTCTGATTAATTTAGTTTTAAATTTCTTTCTTGCAGTCTCGCTGGTTACATTGTCAGGATATGTGATGGCCAGATTGTTGAGGTCACACCCTTCTGATGAGGCATATCCATCCATTGTCACCTTGATTGCTTTAGACCTTTGAAATTTAGATAGGTGTGAGGCTATACAGACGTCAGGATTTGTGATTGGATTAGCCGTTCTCAGATTATTGGCCTCTCAGTGTGCCATTCAGCCCTTTGTTTGTCTTAGATGTTTTCACACCTTCCACTTTGCACTTCTAGAAAAAAATCTTGGGTTGTTGTTGAGCAGGTAGGCAGGTTAGGTTAACTCTCACTTTGTTTAATTTTATGTATTAAACTTAGCTATTTGTTTCCCTTAAATTTCCAATATTTCAGACTTTTAAAGGTACTCACTGCATACTGATACCATCAGATTGTCCATGTAGCTTCTCTGTTGGCTGATGCTTTGTTTCTGGTGTGGTCTGTGGAGTCCTTAAAATGCTGAGATTTCCAAAGTGCTTGTTCCAAAATTCTAAGTTTGATTAAAAGTAATTTAAATCCAAGTTATACTGATGCAAATCAGTGTAAATATAATATAATATGATAATCCAATATGATCTAGCAATAAAATCCCGGTTGATCTAGCAAAAATTATTTTAAATTTTTTTGTAAAATAGCAGGAGCTCAGGAGTGCATGCCTCTCTCTCAGTTTCTCTCTCTCTCTCTCTCTGTGTGTGTGAGTGCGCATGTGTGTGAACAGCGAAGTTGGTGTGAGTGAGAGTGTGTCTGAGTGAGTTTCTACTTTCTTATTTTTTTCTTTAGTATTATTGAGTTGGATAAAAGTTGTAGTTTTGGAGTGGGGTTGTTGTGCGTTTTTGGCTGACTTTGGTCAGCGTGCTCTGAACAATGGAGACAAACGCGGGAGATTTCCAGGGGATGACTATCAGGCATGGTTGTAAAGTTATGACTGATGCCTCTGTCTCGGTGGAAGATTGTTTATTAGCAGTGAGCTCTATAGTCGGTGGAGTAAATATTACATCTGCATCACGCATGAACAAGGCCATCGTGTTTTTTCTGAATGAAATTCAGATGGTAGATACTTTGATTGAGAATGAGTTAACAATCAAAGACACATTTGTGCCTGTTTTGCCTTTGTCAAGTCCAACGAAGAAAATTGTTCTTTCAAATGTTCCACCGTTTGTAAGAAGTGAAAAATTAGAAGAAATACTTCGGAGGTATGATAAGCTAATGAGCCCTATTAAGATGATTCCGCTTGGTTGTAAGAATTCTGAACTGAAACATGTAATGTCGTTCAGACGCCAAGGGATTATGATTTTGAATTCTCAGATTGAAGCTCTGTATTTGTCTGTAAAGCTGAACATTGGTGGTAAATATTATATGATTTTCATCAGTTTGGAGATGATGAAATGCTTTGTGTATGGAGGTTTTGGTCATGTTAGGCAGACCTGCCCTAACAGGGATGGAATTAATCCAAATAATACAGCTACCGCTGTTAATGTAGAAAATAGCAGCCAAGCAAGCGGTAGTGAGATAAATGCGGCAGGTGTAACATCGGAGTTGTCATCAGCTGCTGAGAGCTTAACACCGAGTACCTCTAATGAGGTGAGTGTGGGGTCAGACAACTCAAAAGCAGCTTCTGTAGAAGCAATCCAGGTGACTGGTGTAAGCAGTGAAAAGAATGTCTTACAAGTGGAATCAGGCCTCTGTGAAGTGCAGGTAGAGAATGGCTGCGATTCACATAGTGAAGTAAAGACCACAGTAAATACACAGGATATGAGTAGTCAAAGTGTAGAAGATAAAAATTCTCAAGATTTGAGTATATATGCGCAAAGTGAAGATTCGGACAATGACTATGAAGAAATGGGGAGCAATTTAGATGAGAATAATTTGACTGTTTCAAGTGCACAGACATTGTTTACTGTTGAGGGTAGGCACACACTTTAGTAGAATCGTCATTAATTTGCTTAAATGAATAAAGGACTTCGTAAGTCTAAGATTGAGACTTTCTTTCCTGATTTGAGTGTGTTTATGGCATCTGGCACAGCAGCAATGAGAAAAGCTTCTTTTGATGAGCTTGATAAGCCTAAAGATATTGTCTCAAGAAGATTCTGTGCAATGTGAGAAGTTCTTTGAATGTATATGGTAAAAAATGAATAGTATAGTCATGAAAGACTTAATTTTGCTTTTTACATTTCCTTTTTTTCATTTAGCATCATGGCACCTTTATGTTTCGACTCTTTAAATATGAATGGAGAGGGGGTAAACACTGCCAACGGCAGCTCTCACTCGACCTGCCTCGGCTCTCACTCATTACCTGCACCTCCCTCTCGATCCGTCAGCTTCACTGACAGCTCCAACTCGCACCGTCACCATTACTTGCGCCTCTCTTGTGATCTTTAGTCTTGTTTTAAATATTTGTTAAGGGCTTATACATTTCTTAATCTTTAAATAAGTGTTCTTTTTAAAGGATTAAAAGTTGCAGTCCAAAATGGTTCTGATGACTATTGATATCTGCCTTGTAGCAGCATAGATCATCTGACAGGCGTCATTTATACAAGCTAAACAGGACTATATGCCAGCAAATTATACAATCTTCCTATTGATTCAGCTCACTCATTTGATTGGCTATCAATAGTTGTCATGTTCTCTTTTTACTTAAATTCAATATTTATTTTTTTTAATGCATTTTTATACACAATTCACAACAAGAGAGTATTTTTAAGGAGATTTATTAAAGCAAGTGATGATGACATACAGCAAAACTTTTAAGCATATTATTTTTATAAATATACTGCTTTTTGTTTTATCATTAGGGGAGATCAGCACAGCATCATATAGACAAATAAAACAGGCTAAATAAATAGGGGTAGAGTGGCACACAAACAAACACAAAAAACATGTCAGTGCTTTTGCAAACCACAAACACTTTGCAAACAAATATGTTTAATGTTTTATATGCTGTGATACACAATGACTGTTTTTTTTTTTGTTGTTTTTTTTTTTTAAAAGGAGTGAAAAACATTCGGTTACTGTCATAACAAAAACTGTATATTTTCACTATACAACACTGTAGATTTTAGATAAAGCCTGTCATATTGCACTGAGCCTCTGTAACTGAATATGGAAACACCATAATGATTTTAATCCAAAACTTTTCTCAAATCTAGCCAACTGAATGTTAGATTTTGATGTTAAAATATTATATTGTTATATTAACGTTCTGTACCTGTGTATCTTGTTACTAGAAAGACTAGCATATGTCATGGGATACATACAACCATACACCATATCAATAAGCCAAAAGCAAAAATACTTTTTCTAAACAAAACTTTATTTGGTGTACAGAGAGAAAAGGGGGAAAAATAAACAACTCACACACCAGCCTATAAAATACAACAATTTATAGGGGTTACCGTGGTCCGTTGGCAACAGTGGTTGGTTGCCACATAGTAATTTTCTGGTAATTTGATAACTATTTGCTTGAGCAATAGTAGCGGGCCAAAATGTTTTATGGAGAGAGTGTGATTGGGGTTGGTTGCCTTATTGATTTTGTGGTTGTTTGGTACATCAGTATTTCGGCTGAATTGGCTAGCACATCAGATATAAAAAAAAAAAATACATAATTCATTACCATCATGCAGTATTACGTATAAACGTAATATATCTAAACAGACACACACATACTGTATACACACACATACCTTGTTCATACAGTATATAATGTATGTATGTATATATTTAAACTATTATTAATGCGTGTTATTTGGCATATTGCACACATGATAAAAATTGAAAACACATCTTTTATTTATGGTTCCCTATCTGTCACTCACTCGACGTTGGTGTCGATGTAGTGACACTAGGGGTCACTCTTGGGAGCCCGAGACACCTCTGGTCTTTGATAAAAGGCCAATGAAAATTGGCGAGTGGTATTTGCATGCCACTCCCCCGGACATACGGGTATAAAAGGAGCTGGTATGCAACTACTCATTCAGATTTTCTCTTCAGAGCCGAACGGTCATGCTCATTGAGCTGAATATCACTGTTCATTCACCTCTGCTGGATCTGACGGCGCATTTCAACGGCTTCTTCCCCCTCTGCACTGGTGCACTGCAGAGAACGCCCCTGGGAGCTTCGGCAGAAAAACTAGAGAGTATATTTTCTGAAAGAGCATTTTTCCCCTCTAAAAGAGTATATTTCTCTAAAAGAGTGCACACATGGAACGTCTTTTTAAAGACGCGTCTTTCTAAAGATGCCTTTCCGATTGTGTGTTATTCCTGGTTACGGTCGTTATCTCCCAACTTTGGATGGTCATGGGCGCGACCCACACGGAAGCAGCGTTTGTGAATGGTTCATGTTCTCACTGCGAGAACATGACCATGGCAACATTGCGGTCGCGGCTTGGACATATGCCCGCAGAGCGCCGCCACCTGGCGTGGACGCCCTAAGCTCCCGTCCAAGCCCTGTAGGCTCACGTCGTCCCTGACGGCTAAAGCCTACAGTGCTGCTGGACAAGCCGCCTCTGCCCTGCACGCCATGGCTCTCCTGCAGGTCCACCAAGCCAAGGCACTGAAAGAACTGCACAAGGGTAGTTCTGCACCAGATTTGATGCAGGAACTGCGCTCGGTGACCGACCTCACCCTCCGGGCGACGAAGGTCACGGCGCGGTCTCTCGGGCGGACGATGGCCACACTAGTGGTCCAGGAGCGCCACCTTTGGCTCAACCTGGTCGAGATGGGCAAGGCCGACAAGACACAGTTCCTTGCTGCCCCCATTTCCCAGGCGGGCCTATTCGGCAACACCGTCGAGGACTTTGCCCAGCAGTTCTCGACGGTGAAGCAGCAGACGGAGGCAATCTGGCTCATCCTGCCCCGGCATGGCTCAAGATCCCGCACCCCGTCTGCTCGTCGCCAAGGGCATCCCCCTGCGGTGACTGCACCGGCTCTGCCGCAGCCCACCCCTTTGGTCTGGCCCCGGCGTGAAGGCCACCGCAGGAAGCCAACGCCACCCGTCTCACAGCCGGCGCCAGAGACCCCACGGAGGTCCTCGAAGCGGCCCTGAGATGGGCAACTCAGGGACGAGGGAACCCACTCAGGTGGAGCTGATAGGAAGACCACTCCATCCCCCGGTGGAGGGCCGGGTGGAAAATCTTTTGTTACCTTTTTGTTTGATTTTGCCACACGCCCAAGTGGCTGCGGTACCCAACAGTTCAGCAAAAGAGCAGCTTCCTTCCTCCCTGGGTCACATACCCGGTGTATACGGTCATCACCACGACTACCGTCCACGGGCTTTTTCTTGCAGGATTGGCCCTCCAGCGGTGCCCTTTCCGCCCCTGAGCGCCCAGTTGTGGCACACAGATGTGGCAGCCTCCACGTGTTACAAGGACAGGCCTCTTCCTCCCCCGTCCCAGGCTGTTCCGGGGGTGGTCACAAGGAGCCAGGTAAGTGCTTCGATGTCTCTAGACTCAGCATGGCCACGACATGCTGTGGCACCTCGCGCTCCGCCCCGCCGCGAGGCCCCACCTGCCGGTACGTCCGATGACGTTATCCCCTTGGTCCCCCTTGCGCGGAATTTGGACACGTGGGTTGCGCTTTCCAATCCGTCGCGGTGGCTGATCCAGACCGTCCGACTTGGCTACGCGATTCAGTTCACCAGGCACCCGCCCAGGTTCAGCGGTATTCACTTCACCTTGGTCAAGGCGGTCTGCGCTCTCACTGTATGTCACAGCTCGCCCGGCGTCTCCTCCTCCGGAGTCAGCAGCACTTCAAGTCACTGCGAGCCACTCACATCCTGGGCAACCTCAACACTACAGCGGACGCGCTGTCACGGCAGGTTTCCCTCAAGGGAGAGTGGAGACTCCACCCTCAGGTGGTCCGGCTGATTTGGAGTCGATTCGGACGGGCACAGGTGGACCTGTTTGCCTCCCAAGAATCCTCCCCACTGCCCGCTCTGGTACGCCCTCACCGAGGCTCCCCTCGGCATAGACACGCTGGCACACAGCTGGCCCCCTGGCCTACGCAAATATGCATTTGCCCCAGTGAGCCTGCTTGCACAGACCCTGTGCAAGGTCAGGGAGGACGAGGAGCAGGTCATCCTGGTAGCACCCTACTGGCCCACCCAGATGTGGTTCTCGGACCTCACGCTCCTCACGACAGCTCCCCCCTGGCGAATTCCCCTGAGGAAGGACCTTCTTTCTCAGGGACGGGGCACCCTCTGGCACCCGCGCCCAGACCTCTGGAATCTCCATGTCTGATCCCTGGACGGGACGCGGAAGACCTAAGCGGTCTACCACCCATGGTGGTAGACACGATCACTCAGGCTAGGGCCCCCTCTACGAGGCGCCTGTATGCCTTTAAATGGTGTCTATTCGCTAAGTGGTGTTCTTCCCCCAGAGGTGTGCAGTCGGATCAGTGCTTTCCTTCCTGCAGGAGAGGCTGGAAGGGAGGCTGTCCTCCTCCACCTTGAAGGTGTACGTTGCCGCCATAGCAGCACACCACGACGCAGCTGACGTTAAGTCCTTAAGAAAGCACGACCTGATCATCAGATTCCTAAGAGGCGCCAGGAGGCTGAATCCTTCCAGACCGCGCTGTCTACAGAGAGCCCCCTTTGAGCCTTTACAGTCAGCCGACCTAAAGGCACTCTCCTTGAAGACTGCCCTCCTGACTGCACTCACTTCCATCAAGAGGGTAGGTGACCTGCAAGCGTTCTCTGTCAGCGAAACGTGCCTGGAGTTCAGTCCGGGTTACTCTCACGTGATCCTGAGACCCCGACCGGGCTATGTGCCCAAGGTTCCCACCACCCCTTTTAGGGACCAGGTGGTGAACCTGCAAGCACTGCTTCAGGAGGAGGCAGACCCAGCCCTGTCGTTGCTGTGTCCGGTGCGCGCTTTACGCATCTATTTGGATCGCACACAGAGCTTTAGAGTCTCTGAGCAGCTCTTTGTCTGCTTTGGTGCACAGCGGAAAGGAAGCGCTGTCTCCAAGCAGAGGATCACCCACTGGCTCATTGACGCCATAACTATGGCATATCTCACACAAAACATGCCGCCCCCGCTAGGGCTACGAGCCCATTCTACCCGTGGTGTAGTGGCTTCTTGGACCCTGGCCAGAGGTGCCTCTCTAACAGACATTTTCAGAGCAGCGGGCTGGGCAACACCCAACACCTTTGCAAGGTTCTACAACCTCCGGGTGGAACCGGTTTCATCCCAGGTAGTGGCACACAACACAAGCGGATAAGCCCGGGATAGCTGGCCGGGTGTATCGCTTGCACATAGCGCCTTCCACCTCCTTTTGAGCTGAAGACATGCGGCGTTAATTCCCAGTAGTGTTCACAAACTATGTTCCCTGGTTGACTTCCTCCAAGCCCTGTGGCAGTCGAGTTTTCGGAGAGACTCACTTCCGGCCCAGTACACGCGCTAAGAGCCCTGTTCTGGGGTAGGTGCTCCGCATGTGGCGGTTCCCTGTAAGGCTAACCCCATGCGATCTATATCCTCCGCTAGTTCGTTTCCCTGCTGGCAAACTGCGTCTTCCTTGGGCAGAGCCCCTCTGCCCCAGTCTCCATGTTTGTAGTAACTCCGCTACCTTGAAGGCTCTCCACATGGTTGGAAAGACCATGTGACGTATTCTTCCACTTAAATATCCCCCCCTCTCTTTGGGCGAGGTGTGGTCTCCGTGGTGTCTTACCCTTGGGAGGGACACCCCCCGACTAGACCTGGCGGCCCAGTGGGATAATTCCCCTTCTTTTTTAGGGAGTGGAAAAAGAGAAGAAGGGGAAAAGAGGCCACGACTGGGTTAAGCCTGTCTCTATCTTTGGGTAGTCGACTTGTCCCCAAAAAGGGCCGTTCGACACTCATAACTGTGTCGGGGGAGGTTACGTGTCGACCTGGTGTGCTGGCTATGAGGCACACAGCAAGTCTACCCACCACACACCGCCAGTTCACGTAACACAGTTCAGCCTTGTGGCATTTTGAATAGGGACCCCTAGTTTCACTACATCGACACCAACGTCAAGTGAGTGACAGATAGGGAACGTCGTGGTTACTGGTGTAACCTCCGTTCCCTGATGGAGGGAACAAGACGTTGTGTCCCTCCTGCCACAACGCTGAACTACCCGCTGAAATGGCCGGACCTTATATCGGCTCCTCAGCATAAAACCTGAATGAGTGGTTGCATACCAGCTCCTTTTATACCCGTATGTCCGGGGGAGTGGCATGCAAATACCACTCGGCAATTTTCATTGGCCTTTTATCAAAGACCAGCGATGTCTCGGGCTCCCAAGAGTGACCCCTAGTGTCACTACATCGACATCAACGTCTCGTTCCCTCCATCAGGGAACGGAGGTTACACCAGTAACCACGATGATTTAATTTTATTCAGTTTATAAATAATGGTTAACACAGTATTCATTCAAGTAGATGAATTTGCATTATTTCAGTGATATGGGGCTCTATTTTAAGAGTGCTAGCGATAAGCTCAGCGCAATGTCATAAGCCATACATGCAAAGTCAGTGGGCATGGTCAGGAAGTTTTGCCATTTTTGTGCAAGATGTGCAAAGTCTAGGCTATGTGGGTTTGGCAAAATTTTGCGTGCAACGCGCAAATATCCTGGATGAAGGTAGCACACTGTATGTATGCTGCATTTTGCTAGAAACATCACGTTTGCTTATGTGGTGAGCTCATTACATTTATTTACACTGTAAAAATTTACATGCTCTTCAACTTAAAAAAATAAATTTAACTGCTGCCTTAAAGTTTTAAGTTAAATCAACATAGCTTTACAAGTAATTTTAAAAATACATTTTACAAAAATAATTACAAAAAATAAATTGCATTATTTTACATTTAGTCTTAAAAACAGTCTAAATGTAAAATAATGAATTGGGAAAACTTAGAATGAGTTGAAATAACTTTTAAATCCGTATTGATTTTTTAAAGCATCAGTTAAACGTACGTTTTAAGTTAAAGGAGATGTATTTTTTTACAGTGTTGGAGCAACAGTGTGCCAACTTTGTTGTTAGTTTTTATGGATATACATTTTTGGGTCGTGCACCTGGATTCAAACATTGTTTTGATGTGCATGCTTTCTATGATTTTTGATTCTGAATGAAGGCTGCACATTCATAAGTCACTAGTGCCAATGTACTGTTACATTATGAACAAGATAAACATGATATATATACATAGATAGATGATATGTCTTAGGTAATGATGCGATTGAAATTCGTCCTTGGCTGTCAGGGCACGAAATGCTTTTTATATGCCGGAAAAATTACACCACCGTTACGTCGTACTAATTGGATATTGGCTACGTTAAATTATAGAGTATGTAAGTAAAATTAATCACATTTTATCAACTGACACAAATCATGGCTAGTATAACAGTGATGGTATAGGCACACACTTCACTTCTAATGGTCAATTTGGATTAAAAAAAATTAATTTACTTTTTTGACTACATAACTTTAATCATTAATTGCATTCCTTTATCTTCTGTGTAAAACTTTGGATTTAATTGCACCAGTGTTATTACAGTTAACAAAAACCAAAATGAAAACCAGCTAAAACAATTCTCATGAACTAAAATAAAAATAAAAAATTATTGGAAAAAAATAAATAAAACTAAACTAAATAAATTTGTCATAACCCCAAAACTAACTAAAATAAAATAAAAATGATGTCGAATTAATTTTTGTTTTTAATACTCTTGGGTGAATATGGTCAAGCAGAAACTTTTGGAAATTGTATATTTTCTGATGCATTTAATTATGATCCAAACACACATAACCTAACATTACACCTTTATAGAAAGCCTTCTACCTTAAGCAAAAGCAAAAATGGAGAAATTCTTAATACTGAGAAGTAAAACTTTCAAAGAGCCTCTTTTCACAAAATCCCAGAGGAACAATGATTCTCTACAAAATATCTACAAAGTAACTGAAATAAAATGTCTTATACACTGTTACATCATAAAAATTATGTAACATTTACAAACACTCCACATCAAAGTCCAGTCATTTTTTTTAAATATTGCTTTTCCCACCGGTGTTCGTGAAATGAGCTCTGCCACACATCCCAGTGTAAAATTTAAAGAGATCATTTCTCCAAATATGAAAATTATCTACTCACCCTCATGCCATACCAGATGTTTATTACCTTCTTTCCTCTGCTGAACACAAAGATTTTAGAAGAATATCATGTCACTTCTCACACATGATCTGTCGCGTCACCTCTCACACATGATCTGTCGCGTCACAGCTCTCACACACGATCCGTTGTGTCACAGCTCTCACACGATCTGTCGTGTCACCTCTCACACACGATCCGTTGTGTCACCTCTCACACGATCCGTTGCGTCACCTCTCACGCGATCCGTTGTATCACAGCTCTCACACACAATCCGTTGCGTCACAGCTCTCACACACGATCCGTTGCATCACCTCTCACACACCATCCATTGTGTCACCTCTCACACACGATCCGTTGCGTCACAGCTCTCACACATGATCTGTCACGTCACCTCTCACACACGATCCGTTGCTTCACAGCTCTCACACATGATCTGTCGCGTCACCTCTCACACACGATCCGTTGCGTCACAGCTCTCACACATGATCTGTCGCATCACCTCTCACACACGATCCGTTGCTTCACAGCTCTCACACATGATCTGTCGCATCACCTCTCACACACGATCCGTTGCATCACCTCTCACACACCATCCATTGTCACCTCTCACAGATGATCTGTCGCGTCACCTCTCACACATGATCTGTCACGTCACCTCTCACAGATGATCTGTCGCGTCACCTCTCACACATGATCTGTCACGTCACCTCTCACACATGATCTATCGTGTCACCTCTCACACACGATCTGTCACGTCACCTCTCACACATGATCCGTTGCGTCACAGCTCTCACAAACTATCCGTTGCGTCACAGCTCTCACACATGATCTGTCGTGTCACCTTTCACACACGATCCGTTGCTTCACAGCTCTCACACATGATCTGTCGCGTCACCTCTCACACACGATCCGTTGCGTCACAGCTCTCAAACATGATCTGTCGCGTCACCTCTCACACACGATCCGTTGCGTCACAGCTCTCACACATGATCTGTCACGTCACCTCTCACACACGATCCGTTGCGTCACAGCTCTCACACATGATCTGTCACGTCACCTCTCACACACGATCCGTTGAGTCACAGCTCTCACACATGATCTGTCACGTCACCTCTCACACACGATCCGTTGCTTCATCTCTCACACATGATCTGTCGCATCACCTCTCACACACGATCCGTTGTGTCACATCTCTCACACGATCTGTCGTGTCACCTCTCACACACGATCCGTTGCGTCACCTCTCACACGATCCGTTGCGTCACCTCTCACGCGATCCGTTGTATCACAGCTCTCACACACGATCCGTTGCATCACCTCTCACACACCATCCATTGTGTCACCTCTCACACACGATCCGTTGTGTCACAGCTCTCACACGATCTGTCGTGTCACCTCTCACACACGTTCCGTTGTGTCACAGCTCTCACACGATCTGTCATGTCACCTCTCACGCGATCCGTTGCGTCACCTCTCACGCGATCCGTTGCGTCACCTCTAACGCGATCCGTTGTATCACAGCTCTCACACACGATCCGTTGCGTCACAGCTCTCACACACGATCCGTTGTATCACAGCTCTCACACACGATCCGTTGCATCACCTCTCACACACCATCCATTGTCACCTCTCACAGATGATCTGTCGCGTCACCTCTCACACATGATCTGTCACGTCACCTCTCACACATGATCTATCGTGTCACCTCTCACACACGATCTGTCACGTCACCTCTCACACATGATCCGTTGCGTCACAGCTCTCACAAACTATCCGTTGCGTCACAGCTCTCACACATGATCTGTCGTGTCACCTCTCACACACGATCCGTTGCTTCACAGCTCTCACACATGATCTGTCGCGTCACCTCTCACACACGATCCGTTGCGTCACAGCTCTCAAACATGATCTGTCGCGTCACCTCTCACACACGATCCGTTGCGTCACAGCTCTCACACATGATCTGTCACGTCACCTCTCACACACGATCCGTTGCTTCATCTCTCACACATGATCTGTCGCATCACCTCTCACACACGATCCCTTGTGTCACAGCTCTCACACGATCTGTCGTGTCACCTCTCACACACGATCCGTTGCGTCACCTCTCACGCGATCCGTTGTATCACAGCTCTCACACACGATCCGTTGCATCACCTCTCACACACCATCCATTGTGTCACCTCTCACACACGATCCGTTGTGTCACAGCTCTCACACATGATCTGTCACGTCACCTCTCACACACGATCCGTTGCGTCACAGCTCTCACACATGATCTGTCGCGTCACCTCTCACACACGATCCGTTGCGTCACAGCTCTCACACATGATCTGTCGCATCACCTCTCACACACGTTCCGTTGTGTCACAGCTCTCACACGATCTGTCATGTCACCTCTCACACGATCCGTTGCGTCACCTCTCACGCGATCCGTTGCGTCACCTCTCACGCGATCCGTTGTATCACAGCTCTCACACACGATCCGTTGCGTCACAGCTCTCACACACGATCCGTTGCATCACCTCTCACACACCATCCATTGTGTCACCTCTCACACACGATCCGTTGCGTCACAGCTCTCACACATGATCTGTCACGTCACCTCTCACACACGATCCGTTGCTTCACAGCTCTCACACATGATCTGTCGCGTCACCTCTCACACACGATCCGTTGTGTCACAGCTCTCACACATGATCTGTCGCATCACCTCTCGCACACGATCCGTTGCGTTACCTCTCACACATGATCTGTCGCATCACCTCTCACACACGATCCATTGCGTCACCTCTCACACGATCCGTTGCGTCACCTCTCACGCGATCCGTTGTATCACAGCTCTCACACACGATCCGTTGCATCACCTCTCACACACCATCCATTGTGTCACCTCTCACACATGATCCGTTGCATCACAGCTCTCACACACGATCCGTTGCGTCACCTCTCACACACGATCCGTTGCGTCACAGCTCTCACACATGATCTGTCATGTCACCTCTCACACATGATCTGTGAAATTGTTGGACAGATATGATCCTGGTTTGTTTTACTGTTAAAAAGAGTGAGTTGGGGTCCTTCTTAAATGAAAGGGTGAAAAGAAGCCTTGGTGAGGTCTCATTTTATTTCAGTTAATGATATGGATGCCCCAAGTGCATATTTTTTTAAAATTTGGAACGTTCAGTAGCACAGCACAAACAAATGGTTTGTCTCTGTCTGTCTGATGGAAGGGTTACCACTAACACTGCAGAGATGCATCATCATGCAGTGGATTTTTATTCCTGTTTATATATTGCAGAACATTGTGCTGAACAGTTATTTCAAGGTCTTCTTAAATTGGACTCTGATTCAAAGACTGCTTTGGACTCTTTTTTTATCTTTTGAGGAGCTCACATCTGCAGTTACACATCTCAGCTCGGGGCGTTCCCCTGGTGATGATGGTTTGACAAGAGTTTTATAAACACTTCTGGAACCTTCTTGGTGTTGATCTTTATGAGGTATTTGTGAATGTTACAAAGATGGATTTTTTCCCATTACCTGTTGCTGTGCTGTTCTTTCTTTACTTCCTAAAAAGGGAGATTTGTCTTTGTTAAAGAACTAGAGGCCTGTTGCCTTATTGACCACGGAAAACAAGATTTTATTAAAATGTCTTGCTAATATATTAAAGAAATATATACATACAATTGTGCATAAAGATCAGACATATTGTGTACCAAATAGGTCAATAATGGATCATTTGTTATTAGTATGAGACGTTTTAGACATTTGTAAAACTTTTAATTTAGGGGTTGGGTTAGTTGCCTTAGATCAGGAAAAAACTTTTGATTGGGTAGATCACAGTTATTTATTCTACTTACTTAAAGCTTTTGGTTTTAAGGGAAGGTTTTTTAAATTGGATACAACTGCTATATGCTGGTGCTTCATGCATGGTAAAAGTGGGGGGTGGGTTGAGCAAACCTATTTCTGTCCAAAGAGGAATCAGGCAAGGTTGTCCGTTGTCTGGTTTGTTGTATAGTATTGCCATTGAACCTCTACTTTTTAATATAAGAAAGACTTTATGTGGTTTTTCAATACCAAATGTGTTTCATAATTCAAATGTTACTCTTACTGCTTAAGCTGAAGATGTGACTGCGTTTGTTAGTCATGGGCAGGATATTAATGCCCTGTCTAAGTTCTTCAGTTATATGAGAAAGCTCTATCAGCATTGGGAGGGTGTATTGGAGAAAGTATTCACCCGATTGTCTCGCTGGACCTGGTTGCTACCCAAACTATCCTACAGTGGGAGAGTCTTGATTGTCAATAATTTGGTCACGTCCATTTTGTGGCACAGATTTAATGTGCTACAACCACCTTCTGGACTAGTGCAAGAAGTCCAAAGAAAGTTGGTGACTTTTTTTTTGGTTGGGACAACACTGGGTTCGTTCCTCTGTACTGTTTCTTCCAGTACTAGAAGGGGGGCACAGTTTAGTGAATATCAGGCCCAGGCTAATGACTTTTCATTTACAAGCTGCCCAGAGACTATTATATAATAATGATAGTGCTTGGTTTGACACCGCAGTGGTACTTTTGAAAAGAGCTGGTGGAATGGGAATTGATAAGCATTTGTTTCTGATGAAGCTAGAAGAGGCTGAGCTTACAGATCTTACTCCTTTCTACAAATATGTTCTGGAAGCCTGGAAGGTTTCACCTGAAGTATCTGCTGGGATGTGGCTGTTGGAGGAACCATTGTTTTTTAACTCCGTCCTGCCTTTGAGACTTTTATCCTTAGCATTTTGCATTCACGTTTACTGTCTGCTGGGTGCATAAAGCTGGGTCATATACTGCATACCAGTTTGGAATCTTTGGGCAAGAAAGCTGGGGTGAGGTCAACTTGACTTTACAAAAACTCACCACAGAGGTGCTTGGGGAACTGGATTTTAACTATCATTATTTCTTGGACAATCCAACTATAATTGATGCATGGAGAAGGGGGCGTGAGTATTTTTTTCCCTCTCTGGTTGTAAGAACTGCTGTGGGGGACTGGCAGGAAGAGGAGAGATGTATACTGTCTTTTAGAACTCCACAAATGGATGACTGAGTCAGTAGGAAAGAAAGCTCTGTATGTCACCTGCGTAAAGGTGTCTAATTTACATTCTTTGGCTGGGGTTCTTTCAACGAGATGGACAGGCGTATCCTGTACAAACATCCGATTGACAAGCGGACTGGTGACCTACAGTGGAGGATTGTACACGGATCTATAGCTACAAACAGACATGTGGTGCATCTTGATCCTAGTGTCAGTGTGGGTTGTCCTTTTTGTTCAGAGATTGAATCTGTTTTTCATCTGTTTATGCATTGTACAAGGTTGATGGAACTTTTTCCTTGTTAACACAAGGGGTTACATCTTTGGGTGAAACCTTTTCATTTCAGTTGTTTATCTTTGGTCCAAAGTACACAGTTAAGCAAAATAATGTTTTGGTTTTATTTAATTTCTAATTTGGTAATGACAAATTAGCTATCTGGAATAGGAAAAATAAGATAGCAGGACAAGGTGCAGTAAATCCAATTTTTATGTTTTTGGGCCTAGTGGTTTCTCATCTTAGAGTGGAATATGCATAATACAAATTGGTTGGGTGTTTACCAATTTTTATGGAAATTTGGGGGATAAACAATGTCTTATGTACAGTTTGTGAAGATGAATTGGTGTTGAATGTTTAGTCGGTTTTTTACTTTGATTTATTTTTTTATTATTATGATTTTTGTGATTATTATCATCATCATCATTACATTGTTGTGAACATTTGTTTATAATTGTTGGTAAAATAAAAAGTGCATGTTAAACCTCTCTCTCTCTCTCTCTCGTTATCTTTCTCTCTCTCTCTCTCTCGTTATCTTTCTCTCTCCTCATTGTAACTGACACAAAAGAGGAAGAGGAAGTGGGCATCTCTCTCATGCTCAGCAGTTCATGTTGAAGATGCTACCAGTACTGTTTAACAGAGAGTAAAGAAAGACTTAATCTTCAAATAACAGAGAAGATCATTGAATGCGACAGAAGAATGAAGATCAACTTTACTATCACTCTGCTGATGATTCCTGGTAAGAATCTGATCATTTCCTGATCAAATCCCAGTTTAAGCTCAACTGTATTGTGTAGTGCAAAACACTCAATTAATAATGAATGTCAATGTTTGGCAAATAATAATAATAATAATAAAATCCCCTCAAAGAATTCTATATTTGTTGATTGATTAATTTAAACCAAGTTGTGCATTAATGAGTGTAAAGTTAAGGAAGCAGTGTGTGTGAGTTTAATAGTTGGACAATGGCAGCAGGAGTGAATTCTAGTGATACATGCCGGATTCCCAAATAATGTGAGCAATCACACTCATCATCTTAATTTATGTATTTTGTTGCCCAATTGTTGTTATAAATGTGCATGACTTTCTTTTGTGAAACGCAAAAGGAGTTATTGGGCAGAATGTCAGTTTTAAACACCATTCACTCTTATTCCATCTTTTTCATACAATAAAGTGACTAGGGACTGAGGCTAACATTTTTGGGTAAATTATATATTTAAGTGTGTTCTTATGTGAGATGGCATGTCCAACAATGTTGAACTAACCCCAAAAATCTTTCTTCAAGATCTCCCCAACCCCTTAACTGTCCAAATACTGTCCAAAAGTACACTGAATACTGGAAGAGAGTCTATAAAATCAATGTATATGTTGGAATTACCTTTAAAGAGACTTTGAAAGTTCATCTCTTTTCAATATCATAAAAAAAAAAAAAAAAAAAAACATGTTAAAGTGTTTTATTAAAATACTGGTTTGACCTGTCAGGTGCTGTGACCTCCATCAGTGTGACAAAATATTCAGGGGGTGGAGTCAAGAAATCTGATCTAGAAAGCTAGTAGTTTAAGATGTCAGTTTGTGGTTTTTGTATCTGGGTGAGTGGGTGTCACACTGAACAACATGAATTCTGGAATGTGTGAAAAACATCAGCAGCGTTCAGTTCATTTTTTGAATGGAGAAAGAGGAACTCAATATGTGCATGATAGCATATGATCTACACAAGGTGAATATTAACACATGTCCTTCAATATGTTAAAATTAAGTTTCTTCCATCTGTTTTACAACCAGGTGTTCAAGAACAAACACATCCATCATCATCATCATCATAATCATTATCATCAGTTGAAGTGCCAGAGATCACAGAAATCGTGCAAAAGTAGTAGGTGTAGTAAAGACACCTCCGCTTAAATCTCCACGCTCTTAAAGGCACCTCAGCTTTAAAGGGCACATTTACATTTGTGAAGGGCACCTTTAGCCCCTGTAGCCCACGTTCTGTGCACGTCAATGCTTACAAGTTGTGTATACATTTATTAGTCACAACAGCCTCTTCTGTAAGACTTCAAGCCATGTTGTGTGAGAGTCCTGCTGCTGTCCATGGTGCTGAAATCTGATTTCATGTGATATATTATTTTATACATACAGTATATACACCAGTTTTGTTTGTTCTTGCTTTAATCTTGGAATTGTCTTTTCTGTGTTTACTCACTTAAAGGAATGTTCATTATGTATTATTATTAACAGAAAATTATGGTACAAATGAGGAAGAAAACATAAGCAATTCATCATATAAATCAATAACGAGAGAAGTTCTACAATACAAAGTTCCACATGTTGGTTATAGGCTCATGAGGTGTAAATGAGAGACAGTGGGACAATAATGAATGTCTATCAAATTGAAAAGTGTGATCTTTAAAGAAATTAAATTAATACATTTTAAATATCTAATCTATCAGTGTCAGCTGAATTTGAACATACCTATTATTATGTTCCGATCGTTCGAATCCAGACATTTTATGGGTCATAGTTGGCACACTGTAAAAAATGATTTCCATTATCTATTAACATAATTTTATCTTGTTTTTGCCAAATCATCTTAGATTCACTCATTTGTTCAGATATTTGTTTTTATTGAGTAAACTAATGGCACAATGGCAATGCACTGATATAATGTAAAAACATAGTTCAACTAATTGTTAGTTTCCTGGACCAACCAGTTTGTGTTAACTCCAAAATATAGTTTAAATGAACTTGAAATGTTAAGGCAACCAGGTCACTTACTTTTTTAAGTCTTTTTATCTTTTTATTATTTTTTTTTTTTACAGTGCAGAGTCTGGTTTGTTGGATTGTGAGGAGTGTGCTGTAATAATAATAATAATAATAATAATAAAAGACACATGCTAAGCAATAGGTTGCGTTTAATTTTTAAGCTGTTTTGTTTCTGCATATTTTTGCAATTTTTGAGGTTTGTTGAGGAGGGGAAAATCATTCACTACCATATTGTTCCAAACCTGTATGACTTTCTTTCTTCCATGCAACACAATAATGAGATTTTTGACAGAATGTTTGCCTGAGTCACTATTTACTTTCAGTGAATATATATATATATATATATATATATATATATATATATATATATATATATATATATATATATATATATATAGAAAGTGAATGGTGAGCGAGACTGTCAGTTCCTAACATTCTGTCTAACGTCTTTTGTGTTCCACAGAATACAGAAGGTCACACAGATTTTGCAACAACATGAGGATTGGGAAATGATGACAGAATATTAAATTATGGCAGAGCTATTACTTCAAAGGGATAGTTCACCCAAATATGAAAATTATCTCATCATTTACTCACCCTCATGCCATCCCAGATGTGTATGACTTTCTTTCTTCTTCAGAACACAAATTATTATTTTTAGAAGAATATTTCAGCTCTGTAGGTAATTTCAATGCAAGTGAATGGGTGTCAAAATGTTGATGCTCCAAAAAGCACAAAGGCAACATAAAAGTAATCTACAGTAGTTAAATCCAAATCTTCAGAAGTGATATGATAGGCGTGGGTGAGAAACAGTTCAATATTTGTCTTTTTTTGCTATGATGTGAATCACCAAAAACAAGAAGAAGAATGTGAAAGTGATCTGTTTCTCATCCACACCTATCACATCACTTCTGAAGATATTGATTTAAACAAAGGAGTCTAATGGATTACTTTTATGCTGACATATTTGATTTTTTTTTTTAGCTTTAAAATGTTGGCACCCATTCATTTGCATTGCATGGACCAAAAGAGCTGAGAAATTCTTCTAAAAATCTTCATTTGTGTTCTGCAGATGAAAGAAAGTCATACACATCTGTGATGGCATGAGGGTGAGTAAATAGTGAGAGAATTTTCATTTTTGGGTGAACTATCCCTTTAAGGGCTCTTGTATATCTTGCTCCAGATATACAGATCTGGATGAATTTGTCAATAAGAAGAGAGGTTTGGAAACCTTTCTAGTAATTATTACAGTGAAAACGTGAACAATGTCCCACAGAGACATATATATAATGCTGAAATATAAACCAAAGCAAGATCATGCTTTATTAATGCCTACTTTCACTATTTCATAGCTTTTAAAGTCCTGCATGGATTCTTATTTCAGTGTAGTTACAGTTTTCAGTTTTGAAAGAATTTAGATCATTAGAAGACTCACTAAAGGCAGAGTACACAGCCTGCGTAGGGCACCAACCCTGGTCGCGGAACACTCACTGTATATGAAACCACCCCTTATCCACTATATACTGTCCGGGTGTCCACTATTTTGTGGTGGTGTCTGAATTCTGAATGAGCCACTCGTTCCCTACTTTTGTTCATTCATTCTTACACACAATGCAGTCTAATTTTGAGTATACATTCGATGAGCACTTGACAACGGTTAATTGCCCACAATCCACCACCGGGAAGACGTACAAGGTGGGAGTTTACTGCTTCCTTCACCCCTGCAATGTTTTATTTCATACTGTATGTATTAAATTACTTTTTGACAAATCATTACTTGATTAAAATAACATAATATCATATAGAGAGACAAACCATACAGATGCATTTTAAAATATACCGTTTATATATATATTTATACAGAATTTTGCCATTAAGCTCAAGAATTCTTAATTTACTAAATAATTCACTGAGGTGATATTATTTTAACTTAGGAGACTGCACACCGTGGAAATGATAATTCTGTGGATGATTTAAATATTCGGTTATTACATGTAGGTTATAAAATGACAATTCCCACAATTACTGCAAGTATAAAATATCAAACCTAAATCTTCTGAAGCCTCTTACTAGTATAAAACAGATTTTAGATTCTAATAACAACTTAAAAGTTTGACCACTCAAATATCCCAATGATTAGGACCAGAACCCATCATGATAAGACTACTTATACCTCTTCTTCTTGCTCTTGCAATTCCTCCACACTCTGTGATCTTAGCACAACTTCTGATCCATGATCAAGCTTATAATGCTGGAGAAGTTTGGATCTCTTGCATCTCTTGCATTTTCACATTCAGTTGGTAAATTAAGAGAAGGATGAGACAAGGGGAGGAAGGAAAATAAAATATAGTACAAGATCTGAAGTTGGTGTAAGAATCTATCAAAAGATGGAAACAAGTCTTACTTATAAGTCTAATTCATAAATATAGCAGCTGACTTTTCATCTAATTGGTCTTGATTAAACAAACATACTTACATTATCTTGAGACTGAATTAAATTACCCCAAAACTCAAAATCTCTAAAATTACAAAAGAAAAGGCGAGTCATGACCAACTGTCTCTGAGGGGGAAAAGGCATTAATCTGCTTTCTCAAACAAAGTAAAAGGTGAACTGCAGGTTTAGTAATATCTAAATTAGTTTGACAGATGTGGTGTTTTAATATTCTCGGTTAAATAAGATAACTCACAAAACCTAACTGCGATTCATCTGAATGTTTGTTATTAAAGAACTTTTGAAAGAAAAGAAAAACAAAATAATGATTGTACAGATCATTTCAAGGACGTGAAACCTGATCCTGAAGCATTTCCGGTAGTGTACAAGTATGTACTTTGTAAGTCTAGCTAAAAATACATTCGGAATGTGTTTTGAAGTTGTTTTGAATGTGTAACTAACCGGAAACGTTCAAGGAACAAAGACCGAAGCGTAGTCCTTGAAATGGTCTAAAGGAAATAATATGTGTCTCAAACTGTACAGGGAATGCAAAAACAATAATGCAATAATGAACACTTGATGAAGACAATCTGACCATGTGAAAAGTTTTTTAGGCTTGCCAACTTTTGGCACGTGAACCAACCGGGAGGGCGACGAGGTCTCAAAATAGCTGCCAACATGTGAAAACACAAAACATTTAATTAATTTAGGTCTTTCAGCAACACTTTCACTTTAAACTTTCGACAATAACTCAAAACACTCATCAAACAACTGAATTAACAGCAATAGTACACATTTCAAATAAAATATATGAAGAAACTCACCAAATCTCAATTTCTCAGCAAATTCCAACACACTCACAAAGAATGCTAGGAAATAATCTTCTAGAAGTGTATTTCTATCAGGAAGACTTGCAGACATTTATTTGATGAATATAAAACAGAAATGTAATGTCTCTCTTTGGTGTAAGCCCCGTCTGGCAGTCCGAAGAAGTTGTAATCGGAACCATCATATCCTGCTGGAGATAGGAGGCAGGGGTGAGAAGCCTACCCCCATGCAGGACGGGACTCAACTGGTGGTGGTGGTGTGGTGGAGGTTGCCGTGTTAGCACACTGAAACAGCAATGTGATAGATTGTGAGCAGACTTATAAAGCAATGGTTTACATGTGATTTCTAGGAGTTACCTGGCTAATGGTGCGATGATGTACAGCTACTAGTCTTACTGCTAGAATCTATGATCCTCACAGGAACAGCAGAATATAAAGTAGGTTAAAAGTGTCGATCCTTGTTAGCCTTCATTTCTGGAAATAACAGCCTACACTGTCAGAAAAAAATTTGCAAAATTTGTACCTTTAGGGGTACATTGGCTTGTCACCGGGGCAGTACCCTCAAAGGTACATCAGTGTACCATTAAATGTGGGTACATTTTCATACCCTTACAGCTTGTACCTTTTAAGAGGCAAATATGTACCCTTGGTGACTAACTTGGACCTCAGTGATAGGGTGCTATAATGTACCCTTGGAAAAGGTGCAAATTTGGCCTTTTAAGGGTACTGCCCCAATGACAAGCACTTTGTACCTTATGAATGGCAAATTTGTACACATTAAAGCATATTAAAAACTGCCAATGTGATGTTTAATCACATTCATTTAATAACATGAAACAATCAATAATTTCAAATTTTTCACTTTTAACACTTTAAACATCTCAGAATCACAATTTGTCATCAAATACAGTAGGATACATATTTTTTTTTTAGCCATTTCACTTTAAAAATATTACTACACATTTCATTTTAACTTAAGTACCCTTTAATACATTTTAGGAGCACATAAAAGGTTTTAATGAACATCACAGGCTATCTTTTCAACACAATGGTAGTTGACAGTACCTCACGTTAAAGCTTAAAAAAAAAGAACAAAAAAAGAACAAAACGAACACAAACCACTTAGAAGGAGCTTCTGTCATTTCAGGTTGTTTCTCACTTAAGACTTTAAATTTATGTTGTGAATCATGGAGCCAAACACCATTTAAATTTGCCAAGAAGTAACACATTTATTAAATATTTAGATACACTATATTGCCAAAAGTATTCGCTCACCCATCCAAATAATTGAATTCAAGTGTTCCAATCACTTCCATGGCCACAGGTGTATAAAATGAAGCCCCTAAGCATGCAGACTGCTTCTACAAACATTTGTGAAAGAATGGGCCGCTCTCAGGAGCTCAGTGAATTCCAGCGTGGTACTGTGATAGGATGCCACCTGTGCAACAAGTCCAGTCATGAAATTTCCTCGCTACTAAATATTCCACAGTCAACTGTCAGTGGTATTATAACAAAGTGGAAGCGATTGGGAATGACAGTAACTCAGCCACGAAGTGGTAGGCCACGTAAAATGACAGAGCGGGGTCAGCGGATGCTGAGGCGCATAGTGCGCAGAGGTCGCCAACTTTCTGCAGAGTCAATTGCTACAGACCTCCAAAGTTCATGTGGCCTTCAGATTAGCTCAAGAACAGTGCGTAGAGAGCTTCATGGAATGGGTTTCCATGGCCGAGCAGCTGCATCCAAGCCATACATCACCAAGTGCAATGCAAAGTGTCGGATGCAGTGGTGTAAAGCACGCCGCCACTGGACTCTAGAGCAGTGGAGATGTGTTCTCTGGAGTGACGAATCATGCTTCTCCATCTGGCAATCTGATGGACGAGTCTGGGTTTGGCGGTTGCCAGGAGAACGGTACTTGTCTGACTGCATTGTGCCAACTGTGAAGTTTGGTGGAGGGGGGATTATGGTGTGTGGTTGTTTTTCAGGAGCTGGGCTTGGCCCCTTAGTTCCAGTGAAAGGAACTCTGAATGCTTCAGCATACCAAGAGATTTTGGACAATTCCATGCTCCCAACTTTGTGGGAACAGTTTGGGGATGGCCCCTTCCTGTTCCAACATGACTGCGCACCAGTGCACAAAGCAAGGTCCATAAAGACATGGATGAGCGAGTTTGGTGTGGAAGAACTTGACTGGCCTGCACAGAGTCCTGACCTCAACCCGACAGAGCACCTTTGGGATGAATTAGAGTGAAGACTGTGAGCCAGGCCTTCTCGTCCAACATCAGTGTCTGACCTCACAAATGCGCTTCTGGAAGAATGGTCAAAAATTCCCATAAACACACTCCTAAACCTTGTGGAAAGCCTTCCCAGAAGAGTTGAAGCTGTTATAGCTGCAGAGGGTGGGCCGACGTCATATTAAACCCTATGGATTAAGAATGGGATGTCACTTAAGTTCACATGCGTCTAAAGGCAGATGAGCGAATACTTTTGGCAATATAGTGTATCAGACATAGGAGAGAATGAAAATTTCAATTATAAAGGTGTTCTGCATTGTCTATGTTGTTTTTTCCATTTTTTATTTTTCTATGTAGAGCAGTCTCTCTCTCTTCCTCTCTCATCTCCCTCAGTCTCGCTTAGTCCCTCTCTCTCGGTCTCTCCTCATTCTCTCTGGCTCTCTCTGAAGAGCATACTCAAAACATGGCATTGTAGGGCTTTACTGGTTGTTTAGATCAGTGTTACTATCAGAAATAATTAATAAATATTTCTTTAGTTATTAATCAATATTTAAATTAATTAATTGAATCTAACTCATTAAAACCTCATATGGGGCTCCTGTAAATATAGTGTGCTACGTTTAGGAGCGGGTTTGGTTATTAGCAATAATGAATAATTATCAAAGATAATCACTAATCATTAACATCGATTAAACATTAATTAAAAATTAACACTAGCTTACTGATCATTCAAATTCAACAATCATCAAAGATAATTATCAATTATCAAAAGTCAATAGAATATTAATAAAGATTAACATTGATGGGGCACCACCCTGGAATCAGGGACTAATAACCAGATAGTATAACAGTCTCAATATTAGATTGTTTTCTTAGGAAAATCGACATCCGAAAATATCGCTTTTCGGGGAAAAAAAACAATGAATGAAGGCTTGAATCCGAGCACTGGCATCCCATCAGCATGACACAGGTATATGCAAAACAAACCAAAACATTTCTCTTTGTAATGTAACAAAGTTTATTTATGCAGTAATATCAATTACTGCATAAATAAAGGGACTCAAGATGGCGCGGAGTATGGCTGCTGCGTTGTGAGCTCCAACACAACATAGTAATATTTTGTTTGTTTTGTTCACAATTCTTATGTTTTTTTGTCTTGGATGTTGTCTGCCTTATTGTCTACGACAGACAAACACTTTTGGACATTGGTTCAGCAATTGCACACCGTAAACCGGACTTCAAATTTCTCAATGCCGACCCGCTGTTTACAAACACGCAAGCGGAGCCCTTTGTCTGGGCAGCACGGCCGCGGAAACGCAAAAGGAAAAGGGGAAACAGAGCTGGCGTTCTCATCAGAGCAAGACACCGTGCAAATCGACCCCTGCTACCCACTATTCTACTGGCAAATGTTCAGTCTCTGGATAACAAGCTCTGCGAGCTGAAAGCGCGGATCTCTTTCCAACGAGATACAAGGGACTGCTGCATTATCTGCCTAACAGAAACTTGGATGTCTGCAGAGATTCCAGACTCAGCCATTGAACCCGCGGGGTTCTCTGTGCACCGAGCGGAGAGAGCGAAAGACCTCTCAGGTAAAAGTAGTGGTGGTGGAGTATGTTTTATGATCAACAAATCCTGGTGTGATCAGAGGAACGTACATTCTATCAAGTCTTTCTGCTCTCCTGATCTGGAATTTCTCATGCTTCTGTGTCGACCATTCTGGCTACCAAGGGAGTTCACAGCAGTCATTATCACAGCTGTGTACATTCCCCCACAAGCCGACACAGACCGGGCACTCAAGGAACTGTATGGGATTATAAGTGAGCAGGAAACCGCACACCCTGAGGCCGTGTTCATTGTGACCAGGGACTTTAATAAAGCCAGTTTAAAATCAGTCGCACCAAAATACCACCAGCACATTAGTTTCAACACACGAGGGGACTGGGTTTTGGACCATTGCTACTCTCCCTTCCGGAATGGCTACAAATCCCTCCCCCGCCCACCATTTGGCAAATCGGATCACTCTTCCGTTCTGCTTCTGCCCGCTTACAGGCAGAAACTGAAACAGGAAGCACCCACCCTCAGAACGATCCAGTGCTGGTCGGACCAATCAGATTCCATGCTACAAGACTGTTTTGATCACACTGACTGGGAGATGTTCCTGTCCGCCTCTGATGACGACTTCGAGCTTTATTCTGATAGTGTAATGTGTTTCTTCAAAAGATGCGTGGAGGACGTGGTTCCGACCAGAACAATAAGGATCTATCCGAATCAGAAACCTTGGATTAATAGCGATGTTCGCTTGGCACTTAATGTGCGGACCTCCACTTTTAATTCCGGGAATGCGGAGGAGCATAAACAAGCCAGTTATGCCCTCCGAACATCAGAACAGCAAAACGTCAGTACAGGAGCAAGATTGAAGGACAGTTTAACACCACCAACTCTAGAAGCATGTGGCAGGGAATTAACATCATAACGGACTTTAAAGGGAATAAAAACTCCACCATGAAAACCGCTGCCTCTCTCCCGGATGAGCTAAATACTTTTTATGCTCGTTTTGAGGGAAATAACACCACCCTCGCGGAGAGAGCTCTCGCGGCTGAAGCTACAGAGGTTAGTTCACTCTCCGTCTCTGTAGCGGATGTAACCCGATCCTTCCAATGGGTGAATATCCACAAAGCCGTGGGCCCAGACGGCATTCCGGGCCATGTCATCAGAGCGTGCGCGAACCAACTGGCTGGTGTTTTTACAGACATTTTCAACCTTTCCCTCTCTTTGTCTGTAGTCCCCACATGCTTTAAAACATCCACCATTGTGCCTGTTCCAAAACAATAAAAAATAACTTGCTTAAATGACTGGCGTCCTGTTGCTCTGACCCCCATCATCAGCAAATGCTTTGTGAGACTAATCAGAGGTTACATCTGCTCTGTGCTGCCTCTATCTCTAGACCCATTGCAGTTTGCTTACCGCAACAACCGCTCCACTGATGATGCCATTGCATCTACAATACACACTGCTTTCTCCCACCTGGAAAAAAAGAACACTTATGTGAGAATGCTGTTTGTAGACTACAGCTCAGCATTCAACACCATAGTGCCCTCCAAGCTAGATGAGAAACTCCGGGCTCTGGGCTTAAACAGCTCGCTGTGCAGCTGGATCCTGGACTTCCTGTCAAGCAGACGCCAGGTGGTTAGAATGGGCAGCAACATCTCCTCATCACTGACCCTCAACACTGGAGCCCCGCAGGGCTGTGTTCTCAGCCCACTACTGTATTCCCTGTACACACATGACTGTGTGGCAACACATAGCTCCAACGCCATCATTGAGTTTGCTGATGACATGACAGTGGTAGGTCTGATCACTGACAATGATGAAACAGCCTACAGAGAGGAGGTGCACACTCTGACACACTGGTGTCAGGAGCA
Source organism: Myxocyprinus asiaticus (assembly GCF_019703515.2). Taxonomy (NCBI): domain Eukaryota; kingdom Metazoa; phylum Chordata; class Actinopteri; order Cypriniformes; family Catostomidae; genus Myxocyprinus; species Myxocyprinus asiaticus. The sequence continues at coordinate 38,034,290 of NC_059385.1, forward strand.
CAACCTCTCCCTCAACATCAGTAAGACAAAGGAGCTTGTGGTGGACTTCAGAAGAAAAGACAGAGAACACAGCCCCATCACCATCAATGGAGCACCGATGGAGAGAGTCAGCAGCTTCAAGTTCCTGGGTGTCCACATCACTGAGGAACTCACATGGTCCGTCCACACTGAAGTCGTTGTGAAGAAGGCTCATCAGCGCCTCTTCTTCCTGAGACGGCTGAGGAAGTTTGGAATGAACCGCCACATCCTCACACGGTTCTACACCTGCACTGTAGAGAGCATCCTGACTGGCTGCATCTCTGCCTGGTATGGCAATAGCACTGCCCACAACCGCAAAGCACTGCAAAGGGTGGTGAAAACTGCCAGACACATCATCGGAGGTGAGCTTCCCTCCCTCCAGGAATTATATACAAGGCAGTGTGTGAAAAAAGCTCGGAGGATCATCAGAGACTCCAGCCACCCGAGCCATGGGCTGTTCTCACTGCTACCATCAAGCAGGCGGTATCGCAGCATCAGGACCCGCACCAGCCAACTCCATGATAGCTTCTTCCCCCAAGCAATCAGACTTCTGAACTCTTGATTTGCCAAGATCAAATACATCAGCATTGCACTTTATTACCCTTACTCTTATATCTCACACCGGACTGTCATAAATTATATCATTATTATATTATATTTTCTCTTAACAACTGACTATCAACCGACAGCCTGAATGTCAATACAGTACAATACTGTACATTCTATATATACTATATATACTTTTTTATATATTTTTATTTTTTATTTTTTTTAATAATGTGTATCTATATAGTGCGTATTGTATACTGTACAGTGTATGTTATTATTTGTATATTGTTGAGTGTAATTATGTGTATATCAGATGTTTAAATTGTGTTGTGTTAATTTGATATTATTGTAAATTGGTATATGTCTCATCACTGTCATGACTGCTATGTTGATCGGAACTGCACCCAAGAATTTCACACACCATAGCACTTGTGTATATGGCTGTGTGACAATAAAGTGATTTGATTTGATTTTGATTTGATTTGATTAATAATTAATACAATGCAGTCAATAAACTTCCGACTTACAACTACAAACTAAACAGTGATATGATTAGATATGGAAATCAAAATAATCCTATAACATGAGGGTGTGTGTGTGTGAGAGAGCGAGTGTGTGTGTGTGTGTGTGTGTGTGTAAGGAGGGACGCGCACAAAATGGCGGACATGACTTTCGTGGAGAGTATGTCACGCGAGACTTCCGGTCAGGGAATATGGCCGCGAATGTGGGCGGAAAGAAACCAGTCAATGGCGTCTACCAGTTACCGCGTGTATCTGCTTGTACGATAGCTTAGGTACAAAGCTGAGCTTTAGCAGGAAGCTATCTACGAGCCAAAAATGTGTGCCAGAATGTTTGTGAGGGGTCGTGTGTATGTGTGTGTGTGTGTGTGTGTGTGTGTTTGTGGTTAGTACAAGAGAGAGAGAGAGAGAGAGAGAGAGAGAGAAGTAAGTGAAGGCCCCAAAGCCGATTTCGCAATTGTGGGAGAGAAAGCAGCTGTTAGTTTATCACTCAGAGACGCCATGGGCGGCTCGTAAACAGTCCCGTGTTCTTTGATTCTTTAATGGATAAACTCAGTTTGCTGGTCTCACCCGTGATGGCGGAAATGCACAACAGCCCACTGTGGTTGGACCACAATACAGCAAATCAAATTTGTGATAATTAATACCCTGATTATTAATAATGAGCGGACATGGCGGTCCGTAAACTGTACAAGCAAAAACCTTGAGACACAAGAATAACACACTATAATATTCTATCTCTGCCCAGACGTAAACCTCTTACTTGAATCGCATGAGGATGCAGAATGTGTGTTCATCCGTCCTTTAACTCGGACTCGGTTGAGTTAAAGGCTCGGGTGATGACGGGAGGCCGTTTCCTCGCTCTGTCGGTGGGCGGTACGGCTGCTGATTCTCGGTGGGCTGGTGGAGAAATCAGAAACGTCGACTTGATTGAAGATGGAAGAGAAATCTTTAATCTCTTCACTTCTGCTGGCAAACGGATGAAGATGCGGATTGCACGGCGGTCTCCTTCGGATCCGTTAGAGTGTTCGGTTGAACACAGAGTAATCTCAGCTTGTCCAGCGAGATGGAGATTGTATGGCCACAGTTTCAAGTCGGACGTTACTTCCTTGTGCCACAAGACTGCACCTGAGAGCAGCGATGAGCTGCGTCTATACACGGCGGGCAAAGTTGCTGGAAGCAAATCCCGGGAGCATTTCAGAGGTATTTCTACTCCTGATGATGTCATGGTTGAGGTGTGTTCTGTCATGTGCCTCATCCAATAGGAGTTGAGAGTTCGATCCTTTAGTGAGCAAGGCTTCATGGGATTTGTAGTCTGTTTTGGACTCCCTTTGTTTGATTTTGGCGTGATTTTTATCAGTATAATTTATGACCTGGTATGTGGGGGTCTGAGTTAGGTTTTACGACTGTGTTAGGCCTGCCTTTGTCTTCTATCTGAATACATGAGGCCCAACAGCATATTTAAGTCCATCCATAGGAAACAACAACATAGGCCTTTCTTTGTCCAGAACAGAGCCCCTAAAGCAAACCCCCTTAATTTGATCCAGATGTCTATGGAAAAACCCACCATGAGGACAAAAACAACTTACGTAAGACCCACATAACAACTTACATAAATTAAATGTATATAAGACACATGATGGAAACACATAAGTAGATAAACATTAAAATTTTAGTCTTCACTCACAAAGAATAAATTATCGAATGATTTCAGACGACTTGAAATTAGATGCACAAGTCACGTGGACTACTTTTATCACATCTTTTGGGTCCTCTAAGCTTTAAATTGAGCCTCTATCCACTGCCATTGCATTGAAATGGTGGGCTGTGATATCCATTAAAAATATCTCCTTTTCTGTCCCCACATGAGAAAAGAAAGTCATACAGGTTTGAAACATCATGAGGGTGAGTACAATATGACCATTTTTATTTTTCGGTGTTATTAGCCTCTTCTGGATGTCTTTGAATGATTCTTGACTCATATCTTTGCAACAGCATATTGCAGGAAGTAAGCATATTTTTCAGATAGGGTAAAAAAAGTCATGTTAAAAAAGAAAGTATGCACTAAAGGCTGCAATTACCCCCTCTTTGTTTCTTATTCCCCTGCACACCATCCATTTGATCAGGACTTGAACCATCCTGGTGAAAGCCATTTTCATTTGGGGTATCAGCATCACACTGTAAGAGGAAAACATAATGTTAGAACAGTATTAAAACAATGCAACATCTGTAAAAACAACTTTCCAAGCTTTACTTAATTTGCTATGACAGAACAAACAGTATTACATCATTCTGACAAAACAAAAACTTTTTTTGACAGTATTTGCTACTCATATAATCCGCAGTAATGCCACAGTAAATACCTGGAAGATCTTCTGCAAGCATCTCCTCTCTTGCTTCAATGTATATTTTAGACAAAAGGATTTTTCTTGGTGCAAGCTCATGCACAATACTAGTGAAGCTCTCCTTGAAGCACTGGACAGTTGATGAATGGATTCAGCCAATTTCATCACATAACTGATAAACATTGATAGTAATGGAAAGTTAATCACTCACATTAACTTGATATTAAAGTGGTCACACAAGTCTTATAAAAAATAGTTCACCCAAAAATGAAAATTACACCCTAATTCAAATGTCACTCCAAACCTGTACATCTTTTTCTCTGTGGAATATAAAAGGTGAATGTTTGAAATCTTCATAGTGTTTATTGGCCATAATGTAAGTGGATGGTGACTTTAAAAAAGCTCAAAAAGAGGGAAAAATACCATCAAGTTTGTTCACAGGATGCAATGAGAACCAGTGATGTTTTCAGAGCTTTACTGCTTTAATTTGATAGTAAATAGCAACTTCAATTATGTTCCGTTCATCAGAGTGATCATATCACTACAGAAAACTTGGAATACATCACACCTTTTATTTCAAGTACTTTTACTGTGGTTTATGTCCAGCCACCAGAAATTCACCTTTTGTGTTACAAAGAAGAAAAGAGTCATGTTGGTTTGAAATTACTAGGGTGAGTAAAAGACAGAATTTTCCTTTTAGGGTAAACTAATCAACAACTTTTCAGCAATATAAAAATATTATAATGCCCAAGTGACAGAAAAATTCTGTGCCCCTCTGATTTTCATGTCCCCCTGGTCTTTACAATGTAGTTCAAACCTGCTGTTCCACATGCAACACTGAAATCAAACATGTATTTTAAACTGATAATTGACATTTAATAATCTGTGATATTACTTACACTTCTCCACCATGAAAAAAGTTTGCTGCATTCAGTCTTTAACAATCAAGGTATCTGGTAGCATCTTGCCACACAGTGCATGCAAAATATTGACATGTCCCTAAAGGGTGCATCCTCATCAATGACAGCAAACTTCTGTTAAGCCAAATAAAAAGTGCAGAGGAAAATATTTGTTTTGTACAAACAATTTGTTTGTACTCTGTTACTCTTCAGTTATAAAGAGTATCAATGCTATCAATGATTAGAAGCTATATGTATTGTGAAAAACACTATACAATAAAAATGAAGTGTAATCCAGGTCACTGACTAGGTCACTAGTAATTATAATATTTTATTTGTATTAATATCTCTTTAGTATTAACAGCAAAAGAACGCAGATTTAAGTTAATTTATACTATATTATAAATGTAAATCTAGAAAAAGAAATAGGCCAAAGTTTTGATTGGGTGAGGTCGGAGGTTAGTCCCACTTTCGGGAAGAGAATTAATGAGGAGAACACGAAGGAACAGAAGAGAGGAGCAGAGAGTGTGACGGAGAAGAAAGAGACGCAAGGCGACGCGAGACAGTGTATTCGTGTTTATAGCTCTGAAAGAGAGATTTAAATAATCTAAAAATAGATGATTAAAGTGAGAAATATCCTTAGAAGTTCACGCTTTAAAAAATAGAAGCTGATGGAAGGAGACATATAAATGAACATGAAAAAGAAGACGAAAACTAACTGGAATAAGACCAAATCAAAAGAATACTTTATTTTATTTTCTTCTATCACTTACCTTTTTCCTTGGTGAGTACCATTTTCATTGTGATATATGTATTAATTGGTTTGGAAATATGGACAGTTATTATTTGAAACGTAATGTGTAAGAAATGTATCTGAAAATGGTAATCTAATGTGTATTTTCATAATAACTGTAAAATAATGTGGTTAAGTGTTCAGAATAAGTATATTTGTTGAATTAATTCTTTTCTTTATGAAGAAACGTGTTGCATGTGACGCTAACTTTGCTAGTTCTGTACATAGGTTTCAGTGTACTAAGAGTGAACATGTGGTTGATTAGCATGTATGTTAAGTGTATGGGAAATTAAGTAATGAGACAGACAATTTATTTAATCTGAAACAGTTTATTGAACAGTTCAATAATGATTATTTTTGGCCTTGTTTCTGCAAGGCCAGGGTCTTTCTTTTTTTTTCATCTGAGCCATTGCCCTACAGAATCCTGATCTGTCCCTGCTGTGGATGCTCTCTCTGTGGTCTGGACATGGCGAGGCACTCATCTAATTGATTGTACCTGGAAGTAAAAAGAACAATAATTTTGCTGAACTGGTAGGTGTCACGGATCCTTCTGACCCACCTACCAATTTCACTCAACCCTCTCACACTCCTGAGTACTGATCACCCACAGCTGCCTCCAATCATTGCATCAATCAACCCCTTTATATAAACCTCACTCCCCTTCCATTCTGTGTCTGGTCTCAGCTTCGTGTACAGACTCACTTACCTGTATCTCCAGCGTTAACGATTCCTCTCCTCTCCAGCGACTCTTCTACACCAAACGTTTCCTCTCCAGCGACTTCAGTGTCCATCTCCTCAACGCAAGCTTCATTGTTGCAAACGCTCCACCTCAAGGAAAGTCACCATCTCTATAAGCATTAGTCTTCATCATGTAAACTATCACCACTGTAACCCAGTACTGTCACATCGTCATTTACCTGCTGCCTTTGTTTGTATGTCAATAAATACCTGCTTGGGCTCAAACATCATCCTAGAGTCTGAGTATACGTTACAGAAGACCAGACCGACAAGAATCATAAACCCAGCAGGTCCAGATCCCATCCAGGAGCTGGTTGACACACTACAGCGTGCACTCACTCAATCCGCTAATCACTCTGTTTCACCCGCTTCCAGCACTTCTGCAGTTTCTTCACCGGTCTACTCCGTCAGTCCTGTGGTCAATCCAGCGCCCTTCTCAGGATTGGAGGAGGACTGCGGTGGTTTCCTACTCCAATGTTCACTCGCCCTTGGGATGCAGCCAAATCGATTCCCCACTAAGCGGTCAAAGGTGGCCTACATCACCTGCTTGCTGTCTGGAAGAGCACTTCAATGGGCCAGTTCACTCTGGGAACAGAAAAGTCCAGTAATACAGACTCATGATAGCTTCATTCAGCACTTTAAGGAGGTGTTTGGAAGTTCTAAGGGAGACACATCAGCTGCTGAACAGCTTCTCAAACTTAGTCAAGGTCAGTCCTCTATTAATGACTATGCTCTAAAATTCCGTACTCTGGCAGCATCTAGTGGCTGGAATGAGTCCGCTCTACTGACCACTTTTCGCCATGGACTCGATCCCAAGCTGCGGCTGCATCTCTCATCATACGATAACACCATGGGGATGGAGCACTTCATTCAATTCTCCATCAGAGTAGCCAACCGGATGAAGAGCTTTCTCAATGAATTATCCACCTTGCAGTCCCTGCCTTTCCCTTCACTGAGGTCCCCTCTCCACTCTCTAGAACCTAGCAGCGAGCCCATGCAGATGGATGCTTTTCGTCTTTCCACTGTAGAGTGCCAATTCCGGCTGAGCCAGGGTCTGTGCCTGTACTGTGGTGGTAAGGGACACGTAATCTCTGCGTGTGCCACTCGACCTCCCCGTCCTCAGGTGAGCCACTTGACCACAACTATGGTCAGTACTTCTCCTTTAGTAGCCTGTTTAACGCTTACAACTCCTGATATCTCTCTTTCAGTATCCGCACTACTCGACTCAGGCTCAGCCGGCAATTTCATCTCAGATGCGCTCTGTCACCAACTCTAGCTTCAAAAAAGACCCTCTGAACACAAGCTTCAAATCCACTCCATAATTGGCAAGCCCTTAGGAAAAGGTTTTATTCGTCACTGCGTGGGTCCTGTAAGACTCCAAGTGGGATGGCTGTATAACAGGACATCACACTACTGGTTCTGGAGAATTTCACTGCAGACATCGTATTAGGGCATCCCTGGTTTATACAACATTCTCCAGTCATCTCCTGGGTTTCCGGCGACTTCCTGAAATGGGGGCCTCAATGTTTCCCTGCCTGCTTCCCAAACCGACTCACTCCGTCTCACAGACCCTGTATGCCCATCAGAAACTCTTCCCCTCTCAATGTCAACACCACCACCATTGAGAGCCCTGCCAGTACAACCCTTCTGGAAATTCCTTCCTGTTATTCACACTTCCAGGATGTCTTCTGCCCTTTATGTGCCTCACAATGTTGGGCCTCATGTATTCAGATAGAAGACAAAGGCAGGCCTAACACAGTCGTAAAACCTAACTCAGGCCCCCACATACCAGGTCATAAATTATACTGATAAAAATCGTGCCAAAATCAAACAAAGGGAGTCCAAAACAGACTACAAATCCCATGAAGCCTTGCTCACTAAAGGATCAAACTCTCAACTCCTATTGGATGAGGCACACGACAGAACACACCTCAACCATGACATCATCAGGAGTAGAAATACCTCTGAAATGCTTCCGGGATTTGCTTCCAGCAACTTTACTCGCCGTGTGTAGATGCAGCTCATCGCTGCTCTCAGGTGCAGCCTCATGGCACAAGGAAGTAACGTCCGAATTGAAACTGTAGCCATACAATCTCCATCTCGCTGGACGAGTTGAGATTACTCTGTGTTCCACTGAACACTCTGGATCCGAAGGAGACCGCCAAGCAATCCGCATCTTCATCCGTTTGCCTGCAGAAGTGAAGAGAAAAGATTTCTCTTCCCTCTTCAATCAAGTCAACGTCGCTGATTTCTCCGCCAGCCCACCGAGAATCAGCAGCCGTACCGCCCACCAACAGAGCGAGGAGTCAGATTTAAAGAACGGATGAACACACATTCTACGTCCTCATACGATTCAAGTAAGAGGTTTATGTCTGGGCAGAGATAGAATATTATAGTGTGTTATTCTTGTGTACCAAGGTTATTGCTTGTACAGTTTACGGACCGCCATGTCCACTCATTATTAATACTCAGGGTATTAATTATCACAAATTTGACTTGCTGTATCGTGGTCCAACCACATTGGACTGTGTGCATTTCCACCATCGCGGGTGAGACTGGCAAACTGAGTTTATCTATTAAAGAATCAAAGACCGGGACGGTTTACGAGCCGTCCACTGCGTCTCTGAGTGATACTGAACTAACAGCTGCTTCCTCTCCCACGATCGCGAAACCGGCTTTGGGGACGTCACTTTATTCTCTCTCTCTCTCTTGTACTAACCGCGATCACAAACATTCTCGGACACATTTTTGGCTAATAGATAGCTTCGTAAAGCTCAGCTTTGTCCCTAAGCTATCGTACAAGCGGATGCACGTGGTAACCGGTAGACGCCATTGACTGGTTTCTCTCCGCCCACATTTGCGGCCATATTCTCTGGCCGGAAGTACATACTCTCCATGAGAGTCACGTCCATCATTTTGTGCGCGTCCCTCCTTACACACACACACACACACACACACACACACACACACACTCGCTCTCACACACACACACACACCCTCATGTGCTATAGGATTATATTTCCATAACTAATCATATCACTGTTTAGTTTGTAGTTGTAAGTCAGAAGTTTATTGACTGCATTGTATTAATTATTAATTGATATTACTGCATAAATAAACTTTGTTATATTACAAAGAGAAGTGTTGGTTTGTTTGGCATACACCTGTGTCATACTGACGGGATGTCAGTGCTCGGATTCAAGCTTTCATTCATTGTTTTTTTTTTTTCCGAAAAATCGATATTCTTCGGATGTCAATTTTCCTAAGAAAACAATCTAATATTGAGACTGCTATACTATCTGGTTATTAATCCCTGATTCCAGGGTGGTGCCCCGTCAAAATTAATCCTTATTAATATTCTATTGATTTTTGATAATTGATAATTATCTTTGATGATTGTTGAATTTGAATGATCAATAAGCTAGTGTTAATTTTAATTAATGTTTCATCGATGTTAACAATTAATGATTATCTTTGATAATTGTTGATTTAAAGGATTAGAAAAAGCCAACGTTGATTCTCATTAATGTTCTATTGATTTTAATAATTAATGATTATCTTTGATAATTATTAATTATTGCTGATAACCAAACCCGCTCCTAAATGTAGCGCACTACATTTACTGGAGCCCCATATGAGGTTTTAATGAGTTAGATTCAATTAATTAATTTTAAATGAATTAATAACTACAGAAATAATTACCAATTATTTCTGATTGTAACACTGATCTAAACAACCAGTAAAGCCCTACAACAACTACCACATCATCGACCATGGGACTGTGCAATAGACCTCCTCCCTGGTAAGCCAGTGCCCCGTGGCAAAGTCTACCCACTTTCCATTCCTGAGCAGAAGGCCATGGAGGATTATATCAAGGAGGCTCTCAGCCAAGGTTACATCCGACCATCCACTTCCCCTGCTGCTTCAAGTTTCTTCTTCATGGCTAAGAAGGATGGAGGCCTATGCCCTTGTATTGATTACCGCTCCCTCAACAGGATTATGGTTAAATTCTGGTATCCACTTACCCTCGTCCCAGCTGCCTTGGTACTGTTGAGAGGAGCCACTGTTTTCACCAAGCTGGACCTTCGCAGCGCTTACAACCTCATTCGAATACGGAGGGGAGACGAATGTAAGACAGCCTTCGTGACTCCTTCAGGCCACTACGAGTACCGGGTGATGCCGTATGGCCTGGTCAATGCCCCCTCCGTGTTCCAAGGTTTCATGAATGGGGTGTTCCGTGAGTATCTCCAAAGATTCGTCCTCATCTAACTTGATGACATACTGGTGTACTCTCGGAACATGACCGACCATCATCATCATGTAGCGCTCGTGTTGGAAAAGCTGAGGGAATACCACCTGTACCTCAAGGCTGAGAAGTGTTCTTTCCACCAGACATCCCTCCAGTTCCTTGGCTATATCATCAGCCCGGAAGGCATTCGGATGGACGAGGGGAAGGTAACAGCGGTGCAATTCTGGCCCACTCCAACCACCATCAAGGAGCTCCAGCGATTCCTAGGATTTGCCAACTTCTACCGCCATTTCATCATGAACTACAGTACCCTCACATCCCCGTTGACCTCTCTTCTCCGATCCAAACCCAAATCTCTCTCCTCCAAAACCTCCAAAGCTTCACACGCCTTCCAACTCCTGAAGGATGCCTTCACCTCTGCTCCACTCCTTGTACACCCTGATCCGAATAAACCATTTATCATTGAGGTAGACACCTCCACCAGTGGCGTAGGAGCAGTCTTGTCTCAGCAGCAGGGGAAACCACTGCTACTTCATCCATGTGCCTTCTTCTTCAGGAAACTCTCCCCGACGGAGCAGAACTATGACATCGGGAACCGAGAGCTGTTGGCAATTAAACTGGCCCTGGAGGAGTGGCGGCATTGGCTGGAGGGAGCACCACATCCATTCCTGGTGCTCACAGACCACAAGAACCTCGAGTATCTCAGAGAGGCTCGTCGCATAAACCCCCGCCAGGCAAGATGGGCCCTCTTCTTCACTCGCTTTAACTTTACCATCTCCTATCGTCCAGGTGACAAGAACTCCAAGGCAGATGCCCTTTCCCACCTTTACGCTCCAGAGGAAGGCTCCAAGGAACCGCATACCATTTTACCTCCACGTCATAGTAAGCCCCATTCATTGGTCCCTGGACGATAGTATCCGCGAAGCCTCCACCACTGAACCAGCTCCGTCTGGATGCCCTACCAACAAGACCTATCGATGCGTGTGAGTCTCAACGACTCACACGCATCGACTCTGTACACTCCTCCTTGGGCACTGGCCACCCTGGGACCAATAGAACCCTCTAGCTTATCCAGGACCGGTTCTGGTGGCCCCACATGGTTCGAGATTTCAGAAGGTTCATCCAAGGATGCCCAGAATGTGCTATATCCAGAACACCATGACAATCTGGCGACATCATGCCAAGACATTGACGATGCTAAATTGTGAAGGGATTTTTGATATATCGAACGGTGTTGCCATGGCAAAGTGATAAAATAACATCAAAAAAATTGAATAAGAAAATGTCTCATATCTTCTGCGTGCAGAAAATTAAAAACATCAAAATTGAGACAAATATTTGTCCTTGCAGGCTGATCATACTGATGTGACTATTGTGGGTCACTGTCGTAGCACCACCAACTGACGGAAGGAAGTGTGTCACTTTAACAGACTTTGAAATATCCCTATTATGTTAACCTGAATTGCTTCAAAAATTTTAGAATAATGTCAAGACAGTGCAGATTTAAAATTCTGAAGGGATTCTTGATATCTTAAATACTGTTGCCATGGCAATGCATTAAATGTCATCATTCCTTTTTGTGCATATTCAAATGTTTTGAGGTATTTTGCATGTTTGAATTGTAAAGTTTATTGTTAATAAACATATAAATAAAATATAATAAAAATATCAACTGAAATGTAAAAAGAATAGAAAACTGTGTCATAATGTGTATATGTAATGAGTGGCAATTACAAGAAATGTCCAATAGAGGGCATCCAAGCTCCATTGTTGAATGATTCCCAAACACTCGGTGGCTCACTCTCATTTCAGGCTTGGTTCTACAACGGTGCTTGAGGGTGCTAAATAAAGCTTTACTTACTCACAGCACCCTCAATTGCAGACTAGGGCAAACTACTGCCCGCGGGTCCAATTGTCATTAACGTTTTTTATTAGAGCTTTCATTTATCTGGCGTTGGACGTATCGCGCATCCACAAGCTTGTAATATGCTCAGAGTTGCCAGATAATAGATGGAACACCCCAATCAGAGATTTATACTTGCACAAATAGGAAATATTTTGCCTTTTGTCATACTTAAATTATGCAATCTGGCAACCTTGCTTTTTCACTCCTCTTCGAAAAATACATAAATGTTAATGTCTCGAACATATATTCAATGATCACTCTTGATTTCACCAAAGACTTAAATAGGGTCACCATATTTACATCCTCGCCAGCATTTTTACACTGATGTGTCTTAAAAATTGCAAGTTTAGCTTGCCCTATTAAAAAAATTGGCAAGTGTACACTGTTGCTGCCAAGACCTCTTATATCGGCAACCCAATATAAATAGACTATTGGTATATGAAATACCCAATTTTACAATACTTTTCCCCAACAATTCAAACAAGGAGCAGAGTCGAAAACACTCACAAAACATATGAAAAACAGTGTCAAGTGCATTACAAAAGGGACATATTGGTAGAACAGTCTCATTAAGCTTTGAAATAAAAGAGTTTGAGGCAACAATGCAATGCAGTAACCTCCACTGAAGGTCCCCACATCTCTTAGAGATAGGAGGTTTGTACAGTAATCTCCAGGATGGATATACCTCATCAGAAATAGATAGCCAAGACCTCCATTTAGTATCTGGTCTTTGCTTCAATTGCCCCAGATGTACAGATTTGATACAAATATGATATAACTTTTTTTCTCAATACAATATTATACCAAATCCCCGTAACCTTTCAGCAAGTTTGTCTGACTTGTATCATCAACAAATTCCCAATCTTTAAGAACCACCTTAAACTCAGGAAATGTCTGAGGAATAAAACCATTCAGAATAACATTATTAATAAAAGAAGTCAGCATCAGAGGGAAAGAGGCCTTAAGATTCCTAATGAATCCCTCCATAATTCTAACTGAAGTTAGCCCAACTTGGACAGCAAGTTCTTGTACAGTTCTCCACTGGCCTTTCGTTAAATCAATCAAGTCCATAACTTTGGTGATGCCAGCTTTCAAAGATTTGGTAATTAAAGATGGTGATTCATTAAATGATATTTCAAAAAGCGGATTGAAAAAAAGTGGTTCTGCAATACCATAATGCTCATCCTCTTGTTTTAGCAGATTAAAACAATCCCAAGATTTGATCACGGATACATAGAAACTGAAAGGCAAACAATGTGTCTTCTCCACAAAGGATTTCTGCATTAGGAATTGCTTGTCAAGACCAATTCCTCCAAAATTCTTGAGTATATACAGACCAAAAACAACCCAAGGCACTTGATCTGAACAATACAGGAGTTTTTGCAGATTCTAAATGTATTAACACCTGCCCTCCCTCTGCCACAGGAAGATAAAGGACACCTGGAGGAAATTGACAAATGCTTTTTGAACACCAACAAGTAATTCTTTAGGAAGATCTAACACAGTACATTTATGCCATAGCACTGAAGCTGCCAAGTTGTTAATAACCAAACATCTCCCTCTATAAGAGAGTTGTGGAAGAAATTATCGCCACTTCTGAATTCTGCAAATCACCCAATCAAATAGTCCTTCCCAGTTCTTTTCTGTGTAACTATTAGTCCCAAAATAAAAACCAAGAACTCTAAAGCCATCTCGGGCCCATCTACATTGCTGTGGTAGCTGGGGAGGTCCTGCGCCCTGCCAGTCTCCCAACAGCAAGGATGCACATTTCCCCCAGTTAATACATGCAGATGAAGCTTGTCGAAATCGATCTAAGGTAAAGATCAATCTTGTAACATCTACAGAGTCTTTCATAACAACTGTTATATCATCTGCATAAGCTGTAAGTTTAACTGGATCGGCACTGGGGAAACTGGGAGCTTTAAAACCACGTAACTGCCTCCTAAGTGAAACCAGGAGAGGCTCAATAGAAATTGCATACAAAAGACCTGAAAGAGGGCACCCTTGCCTTATTCCCCTGGTTACAGAGAAAGGCCTAGTTAAGGAACCATTAAGACTTAACATGCTGTAAATTTCATTATATAACAATTTAATGAGAGAAACAAAATAAGGACCAAAACCAAAAGCTTCCAGGGTCATAAATAAATACCAATGATCCACCCTGTCAAACACCTTTTCTTGATCCAGTGAAAGAAAACCAATGTCCAAATTGTGCATTTTTGCAACTGTAATAATAGCTCTCAACAAAAAGAGATTATCAAAAATTGACCTTTTGGGGACACAAAATGTTTGATCTTTATGAATGACTGATGCCATATATTTTTTAAGTCTATTAGTCAATGCTTTTGATAAAATCTTAAAATCAGCACAAATCAATGATACCGGACGCCAGTTCTTTAGACACCCAAGATCACCCTTTTTTGGAATTAGTGTTAGAATTGCCCCTCAACAACTCAAAGGAAGAGTTCTTTGATCAATGCATTCAAGAAAAACATCATATAGGTCTTGTCCAATTAAATTCCAGAAAGACTTGTAAAATTCTGCTGAAAGACCATCCAGCCCAGGTGATTTCCCAGAACACATCTCCTGAACAGCTTGTGAAAGTTCTCCAAATGATAAAGGACTGTCTAAGTCATCACATTCCTCTTCAGATAGCTTAGATAGGTCACATAAAAATTCGTCAGCAGCTGCTCCATCGCATGTCTCAGAACAGTATAAATCCTCATAAAAGGAAAGAGCATAACGTTGAATTTCCCGTTGGTCAGTTGTAACTCCACCACATGGAATCTTCAATTGATGAAAGATCTTCTGTTCCCTTGACCTTTTTTCAAGTCCAAAAAAGAAAACTGTAGGAGCATCCATGTCATTCAGCTGGGTAAACCTGGTCCTTAGAAGGGCTATTTTTCCTCATTCCTCCAATAAATTCTTTAAATGGAGCTTATCTCTTACAACAGAGTCAATAAAAGTTGAATTATTGTGGATACTGTCACTGCTTTGACCAAGGATGTCTTGTTCAAGAGCCTTCATTTTTTCTTTGAGGGCTCTAGTACTATGTGCATTGTACTGTTGGCAAAAAGTCTTAATTTGTGCTTTACTGATATCCCACCATTGACTCAAAGACTGAAATTTACATATCTCCTCTCTCCAAGTTTTCCAGAAAAGATTAAAAGAGTGAATAAAGGTGCAGTCCTGCAATAATCTGTTATTAAAATGCCAATGTGATTTTAAAAGTCTAGGAAATGAGACAGAAACTACAATAGATAAATAATGATTATCTGCGAAATCGAGCTATTAAAAAACTTACTTCTATTGCCTTTCTCAACATAGAAATGATCAAGCCTAGCCCCTGACATATTATTAGAATTAGCTTTTAACCATGTGTACTGTCTAACCCCAGGAAAGGACTCCCTCCACAAATCAACTAAATTATGATAATTTATTAATTTCTTTAAACTCTCAGCAGAAGATGGATGAGGTTCATCATGATTCCTATCCAGATCTGGATTAACAGTACAATTGAAATCACCACCAAGCACAAGAATATATCCCTGAGGACACTGTGATAAAGCATTAGAAAGTATTTTGAAAAACATAATACGTTCTTGACCAACATTTGGAGCATACACATTAAAAAAGGAAAGATGTGTATCACCTAAGGCAATATCAGCTCTCAGAATCCAACCAGGCATAACCTCAACCATATCTGGTTGACTGCTGACACATGGGGATCTAAGGATGGCAACACCTGCACTGAGGTTTGTTCCATGACTTAACAAAACATTGCCTTTCCAATCACCAGTCCACTGTGACTGATTCTGCTGATCTGTATGTTTTTCCTGTAATAAAATCACATCTGCTTTCTTTAAACGCAAATAATCAAATAAAGCAGCTCTCTTTTCTATACCCCGACAACCATTAATATTAAATGTTCCAATGTTTAAGGTTACCTTGAGGGAAGAATAGAAAAAGCAAACAACAGCTCCAAAAATCACTCTATTAATGAACATGGCCCTATTAATATTTCTTTTGACAAGTTTTTAATCTTTTTTTAACAGCGCTCACATGTTTCTCGAGTCTATATCGTTTAGGCTGGTCGAGCTCCTCCAATGAAGCCTTTCTCATAGCCATAACACAAGAGTCGACAAAAAGTTGCATATCAGAGAAATACTTCTCTAATTTTGGTCTTCGCTGATTGAAAGTGCTGTCAAGAAAATAATTTATTTGTTGTACTGTATAATAAGGTGGCTTCATTTGAAGGCTGCATTTTTTTTCTACAGACCTTCCTTGTGAACTGACATCAGTGAGATAATCTACAATATCAGATCCCTCACTATCAGAATCAACATCTATAGACTGAGTCTCACCTCTCTCGGTGAGCTGGTCCACATCACTCTGTGACAGGCCAACAGATGCTTGCGAGTCCCACGACTCTCCGGCTCCCGCGAGCTCACCTGGCTCCTCCGGGCGCTTTGGGTCGCTGGTTCCCGCAGCGGCGGTCTCTGTTCCACCGCAAGCCCCACTGCTGACATTATCACATTCACTTGTGTTCACTGAACACGTTTCTGCACCCTCAGCATGACTGTTTGCTGCCTGTTCATTCGGATATACTTCGTCTTTAGACAAAGAATCGGATACAGCCCACTGATCAGTTTTATTATCTACATCCTGATTGATATTTTCTGAAGTAGAAGCCACTCGCTTCAGAAATATATTAGGTTCCGTCTCATTTTGTTTAGCCACCTTATTAGATGGACGTTTTTGTTTTGTGTGACCAAAAATCCCACAAGAAAAACATTTCATTGAGTCCGTGCTGATAAAAATTGTGTAATCTTTACCTGCCAAAGTCAATTTCACAGAAACATCCAAGTTTTGAAATTCAACATTCAAAATCATGAAGGTTTGACGCCTGAAGGACATAATTTTTTACACCGAGGGGAATCATTTTAATCGGCATCACTATTTTACCATAGCGGCCAAGTAATCGCTCAAGTGAGTCATTAGAGATAAATGGAGGCACATTGGAAAGAGTTACCTTTTTAGAAGGGCTCGACAGCGGTAAAACAGGCAGAAAAGCATCACCAACAGATAAGCCAACTTCTACTAAATGATGAACCATAGACTCTTCTTTCAAAAACACAACGACAGCTTTATTCATTCTAGATGCTGACATTGTTCCGAGCACCTATTTCACTGCTAATAGCAGTCAAACAGTCTTCAACAGTGATAGATTCATCTGGTATACATTTACAGCCGTTCCAGACAGTTAAAGTAGCAAACCTGTCAGAGTCTGCCGACATTTTCACAACCCCTAACAGCTAATTAGAATTAACTACAAACTAAACTAAATTATTACAGAAATAGGAAAAAGGAAAAACTCACTCAGAAAAGCCGCCACACGCTCAAACACTCACACGCTCCTCCCAGTCACTCCGCACATGCGCTCAGACAGAGAGAGAGAGAGTGAGAGAGATAGTGTGTGTGTGTGTGTGTGTGTGTGTGTGTGTGTGTGTGTGTTTAATTGAGGAATCATTTTGTTTTTATTTAGTACTGCCCTGAAGAAGATATTTGACATACCAGATCCTCACACATGTTCCACAAGACAAAGAGTAACTGAATTTACACATGATCCTGTTCAGAAGTTTACATTCCTGTGGTTTTTAATATGGTGTGTTGTTTTCTCAATGATCAATGACTGTTTGTGTAATCATTGTTCATGAGTCCCTGCTTTGTCCTGAGCTGTGAAGATGTCCACTTTTCATAAGAAAACCCCCCATCTACTGTACAATTATTTGGTTTCCCAGCACATTTGAGTTGTTCAGTGGCTATATGATGAGTTCCAGCTTTTGACACTTGAGACAATTGAGGGACTCACACAACTATTACAAAACATGTAAACATTCATTGACGCTCAAGAAGGCAACACAGGAACTTTTGAACAGGATGATTTGTGTATATTAGAGTATTTTCTGTGTTATGTGTTTTTTGAAGGGCAGAACTACATAAAAATATATTTGATCAGTTAAGAAAGGGGTGTGGAAACTTCTGCACTGAACTGTATAAGATATATTGTTTGTGAACCTACATTTTATTTTAGATTTTGTTTTTTCGTTATTTCGTTTTTTTTTTCAGCTTTTTTTAAATGTAGAAATTGTACATTCAATTCATAAAATGTGTAATTATGAAATGATTTGTCATGTCAGGTACACATTTTAACACAACATTCACAACAGTGTAACCTAAAATACAACCCCACATCTCAACATATAAGTGCTTGTAGTATGTAAAAAGTTCAGTGTAGCTGTCTGAATGTGACGTTGTGTGATTTACCTCCGTGATTGTAAGGAAATTAACATTAACAGTGACAGAAAAATACTTGTTTACATACAGTGCATCCGGAAAGTATTCACAGCGCTTCACTTTTTCCACATTTTGTTATGTTACAGCCTTATTCCAAAATGGATTAAATTCATTATTTTCCTCAAAATTCTACAAACAATACCCCATAATGACAACGTGAAAGAAGTTTGTTTGAAATCTTTGCAAATGTATTAAAAATAAAAAACGAAAAAAATCACATGTACATAAGTATTCACAGCCTTTTCCATGACACTCAAAATTGAGCTCAGGTGCATCCTGTTTCCACTGATCATCCTTGAGATGTTTCTACAACTTGATTGGAGTCCACCTGTGGTAAATTCAGTTGATTGGACATGATTTGGAAAGGCACACACCTGTCTATATAAGGTCCCACAGTTAACAGTGCATGTCAGAGCACAAACCAAGCCATGAAGTCCAAGGAATTGTCTGTAGACCTCAGAGACAGGATTGTATCGAGGCACAGATCTGGGGAAGGGTACAGAAAAATTTCTGCAGCATTGAAGGTCCCAATGAGCACAGTGGCCTCCATCATCCGTAAATGGAAGAAGTTTGGAACCACCAGGACTCTTACTAGAGCTGGCCGCCCGGCCAAACTGAGCGATCGGGGGAAAAGGGCCTTAGTCAGGGAGGTGACCAAGAACCCGATGGTCACTCTGACAGAGCTCCAGCGTTTCTCTGTGGAGAGAGGAGAACCTTCCAGAAGAACAACCATCTCTGCAGCACTCCACCAATCAGGCCTGTATGGTAGAGTGGCCAGACGGAAGCCACTCCTCAGTAAAAGGCACATGACAGCCTGCCTGGAGTTTGCCAAAAGGCACCTGAAGGACTCTCAGACCATGAGAAACAAAGACTGAACTCTTTGGCCTGAATGACAAGCGTCATGTCTGGAGGAAACCAGGCACCGCTCATCACCTGGCCAATACCATCCCTACAGTGAAGCATGGTGGTGGCAGCATCATGCTGTGGGGATGTTTTTCAGCGGCAGGAACTGGGAGACTAGTCAGGATTGAGGGAAAGATGAATGCAGCAATGTACAGAGACATCCTTGATGAAAACCTGCTCCAGAGCGCTCTGGACCTCAGACTGGGGCGAAGGTTCATCTTCCAACAGGACAACGACCCTAAGCACACAGCCAAGATAACAAAGGAGTGGCTCCGGGACAACTATGTGAATGTCCTTGAGTGGCCCAGCCAGAGCCCAGACTTGAACCCGATTGAACATCTCTGGAGAGATCTGAAAATGGCTGTGCACCGACACTCCCCATCCAACCTGATAGAGCTTGAGAGGTCCTGCAAAGAAGAATGGGAGAAACTACCCAAAAATAGGTGTGCCAAGCTTGTAGCATCATACTCAAAAAGACTTGAGGCTGTAATTGGTGCCAAAGGTGCTTCAACAAAGTATTAAGCAAAGGCTGTGAATACTTATGTACATGTGATTTTTGTTTATTTTTAATAAATTTGCAAAGATTTCAAACAAAGTTCTTTCATGTTGTCATTATGGGGTATTGTTTGTAGAATTGAGGAAAATAATGAATTTAATCCATTTTGGAATAAGGCTGTAACATAACATAATGTGGAAAAAGTGAAGCACTGTGAATACTTTCCAGATGCACTGTATCCATGTGTTGCATGAAGAAATGGATCGGCTACTTTCAGCTCGTTGTTGAAAACTCATTTTTATTGGTGCATTTCTACTTGTGCTGACTGACAGGACGACAAAGAGCACATGACGTCATTGCCATGGTAACCAGATACATTTCAGCTGATTTAATGAAAGACTAGAATGAAAATATCATCAAATCTATCTCTTCAGATGATACCAAAGACAATATCGAGAAGGAAAATTAGGATATTAAATGTCATTTGAAAAAAATCAGTGAGCCTACCAGCTTTTAATGTTGAGTTGTGTTGATGTGAGATACAGTGAGCGTATTTCACTCATCCAGTTGTGTGTGTGTGTTTCTGATGTTCAATTGCACACAGACACACTGAAGAATCAGGATAAACTCTAAATCCAGCATAGAGGGGTTGAGTGAATGTGGTGATGAGTGTGTGTAAGTGTGTGTGTGTGTCAGAGATGCTGTAGAAGGACAGAGTGACGGCCGGACAGTCCACATACACTCCTACTCTTCTACAGTCGTGTGAAGGGCGACGTATGTCAGTGCTGTTTTTATTGTGCCAGACACTGAATGTGTCATCAGAGCAGTACAGACTCCAGGAGTTTACATTGACTCCAAACACATTCATAACTCTTTCCTTTCCTGCTGATTCCTTTATATGACACTGACATAACAGCACCTGTCTCACTCCATTGAGTCT